>NW_021639872.1:317515-377690 GCF_002087225.1 Trypanosoma theileri
GCGACCTGCGCCAGGATCACGAGGCCCATAGGCACAAGCGAAAAGAACGCAGTCATGCCAATCATCGACCGGAAACCCAGACCAGCCTCGGGTCTCGCACCAGGGACAACAACGTACTTTGTAGTGTCAACGCAGAAGATACCCAGGCACTGCATCGTCTCGTTTCCCCACACCATTCCCAGGCTTCCAACGACAACGAGGACGACACCCAAAGCACCGAAAACAGCCAATCCCAGAATCCCACTCCATAGCCTCATCAGCGTGCTCACACCAACGTACAAGAGCGTCACGCCAGAGGAGGAAAACACAGTGAACAGCAGCAAGCCAATGAAGGTAAAAACATCGTAACCAACCCATCCATTGGGATATACCCCCTGGTGAAAATAATCCGCTCCGTTCCACCACCCAAACCCCATGGATGCGATCCCGAGGCTCGTAATACCGCTTAATATGCAGAATGTGGCATATATTCTTGCCCCAATTTTTTTGGGTTGTGGTGCCGTATCAAGCAGTGAATCATAATCATCTTCCTTTTTTTTTGGCATTCCTTTTTTTTTTTTCTTTGCTTCCTGCTACAATATGTGAAGAACAGGTGGTGGAAATACTACAACAGGTGTTTTGGAAGTGATTATAGTGTATTAATGAGAAATTGAGCCATAGATGATAAGGTTTCTTTTTTTTTTTCCTTTCTTTATTTTCTTTTTACAACTCCGACTATGTGTTACAGTACTAAAAAATTGAATTTCTTCTATCAGGGATACTGTGTTTGTTACGGTTCTCTTCGATGTACATTGTTAATATGTACGTTTTACATTTAACTTCTTTTGTAAAATAAATATTTCTAGACGAGGTTATTTTTTTTTCGTGGTGACGATTAATAAAGGGTTCTTCACGTCTTGGATTTTTTCGTCAATCTGGCAAGTGAATTCACTGATGTCACTGCTTTTGACGACATCAACCAATGGTAGGAGAGGTCTACGGTGTTATTACGTGCAAATATTATTGATGTGTGTGTGTGTCTGTGTGTATTTCTTCTTTTTTTTTTTTAGACGCTCGTTGGTATTTTATCAAGCTTTATTTTTCCTTTATTAGGTAACAGACTCCATACCTTTGTTTTTAGTACAGCACTGTTTTATGATACGCCTTGAGATTCATATAACTTATGGTTTTTGTTGACGTTCTCGTTGTTATTTCGGTTCTTCCATATTTGTTTTGTTTTGGTACATTAAGACTTTTCATTCATTAGTGCGAATGGAGTATTACCACTAGTTCTAAATCCTTTTTACAATATTCCTTTGGTGCGGCTGGTATCCTCCCTCATTTATGATTATCTAACCAAAAACCTGAATAATCATGTGGAACCACACCTTTGGAGGCTGAATATTTGTAGTTGTGACTGAGTTCTTTGACATTGCTGAACCCTCGAGTAAAGACCTCTAATGTCTTCCTTCATGACGCCATATCACAAGAAAAGAAGAAAAACACTCTTTCACAAAGTGTTGATGTACTGGATCCACCAGTTATACAAAACTGTGCACTTACCATTTATTCCTGGTAATGATGCCTAACCGTCGTCTATCAGAATCTCCCAATATTTACTGATTATAGGAAGTGCTTGATTTTCCACTTTGCAGCAACAGTCAACGATAAAGTACATTCCCTGACAAGTATCCCATTTCTCTTGTACATGAACAAAATAATCCACCACACATGTACATTGAGTATTTCACAATTTTCCATCCCCCATATAAGTATAGCTGATCGTATTATTATTATCATTATTATTATTATTATTATTATTATTATTATTAGTTCAAGAGAACCATTCAACAAACGATAAATCAAGATTATCCATGCATATTATTTGAGAAATGTCAATGAAAGGAATAGTAACCATATTTGATTTCGTTCTCTCAGACGAGTCCAATACGCAGTTTTCTCTCGATAAATATAATATTTATTTTCTTCATTGGATTTATTTTCCAGGTAATTTTTTCTCTCTCCTCCACACCATGGAAAAAACAAAGTTGTAAAAAAAAAAAACCAAAGGTAGTTCGATCACCCAACGATTCAAAAATCGAATGTCAATCAATGAAAAGAAAAAAAAAACGTTAAAGAAAGAGAAAACGTATTGTGAATTTGGTAATTGGGACGTAAACCAAAACCAAGTTAGAAAAAGAGTTAGCTGTGTCTTCATTTGAGGGAAATGACTGTGTTTATTGGACAGTTTGAAATGGGACAATTTGAACATCATGAATAAAGCAAAGGTAGTGGGATAATGGGCAGAGACTAATCCGCCGTTCTTCCCAAGAAGAGAATCTTGGGAATAGCTTTGTGAAAAGCAACCCCACTCCACGGTGAGCAAAGCAAAAAGAAAAACAAAAACTCGCCACATATGTAGAAATAAAGAAGCACCCATATTCACACCAACAGATAAAAAAGCATACAAATTCACAATAAAAGATGGAGAATAACGAGAAAGAAACCAACATTAAATATCTGAAGGGATGGTTTCAACACTGGAGCGGGAAAAACAAACAGTGGATCCCATTATCTTCCAAATCCATGCCAGAAAAAAAGGAGTTTGAAATGCACACAATCCACCACAACACCCCATCGTACTTAGAATATATCCAACTGTGCTCAGAGAATCCATTATTTGTCTAACCAGTGAAACTTACAGGAAATCCCATCATCTGCTAGAGAAGGCCCTCAATTAAAGATAACCTCTGCAACAGAGAGAAAGCCGTGGAAGCAAAAAAAAAAAAACGAAGAAATAAACCCTTAATAGTAAATCACCTCAATAGTTCCAAAAATAGAAAAAAAAACAAGAAAAAAATACAGCACCGCCAAAAAAAAACCTCTTTTATTTTGCTTTTTCTCATGACATTCCCCAGAGGATTGAAAGAAATATGCGCCTGGATTTAACCTACTGTCCTCCTTCTACGCCTGAAAAAAACATTAAACATAAGAAAATATTAATAGATAGATTTAATGTCAACATCCTTCCATGTTATATCTCTATCAACAGTTCAACCAACATCAAATCAAATAATTCATAAAAAGAAATCTATAATACACGAATTTCTTGATTACTTATAAAGTAGCAGACCTTTCGGGTTTCGTCACCACTGGATCCCTCCGCGTGGAAGTCAATAGGAATGAGTGGGTCGGAAAAAGAATAAAAAAGCCTTAATCCTCACATTGCAACACGGTTATCCTCTGGGAAAATATAAATCATAGGTAAAGAAAAACATCGTAAATAAAAACAAATTTATTATCATTTATTTAACATTATCTTGTTAGATATTCTTTCCACAAGCTTCTATAAAAGTATATATATATATATATAACCAGTTCAGTGTGGGGTCTCAGTATTTGAAGTTCCTCCAAGCTTGACAAAATGTAACCACAGTTCATCACCTCAATTATAATCGCACCCTCTCCCAACCTATCTCCGTCAGAAAGTTTTTTTTTCTCACAAATCATCACCAATTAGATCGAAGTACATAAAGATTCTTCTTTACCGCAGAATCCGACCGCAAAGCCCACCACCACTCATGAATAGTAAAAGAGAGGAAATTGTCTCAGTAAAAAGAAGGAGAAAAAAAAGACAAAAGAGTTTTCCTCTTATAAAAAAGAAAAAAGAAAAGAAAATTGTATCCCCAGGAAAGTAGACTAAAAACAAAAAAAAAAAGGGTCCTGGACGTCCTCTTCTATTTACCACCTCGGAAAAGGATTAGTTAAAGAGAAACATATTTGAAAAGAAGATGAAAATAAAAAACTCCACACCGGTCACCCGTTTTCTTTTTATTATTATTTCTTTCCCCTTGACTCCGGCGGCTCAAAAAACAAGGTGTAAGCTTCCATGCGACCACCAAACAAAAATGACGAAAAAACCCCGAGAGATTCGCGCGAGGACCCCAAAAGGCGAAACACCTGTTCTTTTCCATGGAAAGCATCGAACCAAAAGGTCGGGCGCGAGCGAGGCCATTCCCTTGACGTCCGGCCTTCGGAAGATCACCGGACCCCCCTTTCCGGCAAACGGCCCCCCGACCCACCGCGCCCCCGAGGGCGGAAGAAACGCGAAGAATCGCAGAACCCCCGCCAAAAATGACGCCACGCCCACAGAAACGGCCCAGGAGGCCGAACCCAAACAGAGACGTGAGGGTGCGCTGTCTGCGGTCTCCGTGGGGGCCGCGGGCGGGGCGCTCGGCGAACCCCTCGCCTCCTAAACCCGGGAGGCCGCCACGGCGCCGCACCAACGGATAAAACATTCCAAACACGACCCCCGTTTTTTTTTTTTTTTTTTAGTTTTTTTGTACCCCCTTCCCTACTATAAGAAAACAAGGCTTCGGCCAAAATCCGGGGCACAGAGACACCGGCCTAAAGAAAATTTGCCGCCCCATCGCGGCACCCGGGGCCGCGCCCGCAGCCCCGTTAAAGGAAAAGAAAAAGGGCATAACCGTATTTTAATGGAACTGTTCCCCCGAAAAACCAAGTCAAAATACAGTTTTCACAGTATGCAACCTCAGAAATACCATTCATTGTTTTTTTTTTCTTTTTTTTTTTTGGCGGGGACCGTCGGAAGGCGGCTTCGTGCCGTAGGCCCCCGGGCCGCCGAGGGAAACCATTGGAAAGCAACGCCCCCATCTAGAGATCCAACCGGTTCATAAGCAAGAAACGCCACACGTTACCAAGGTCTGCCGCGTCGTTCTGGGAGAAAATTTCAATTTGAGAACGCCCCCGCGGCGCGCACCAACCTTCCAACAGCAGCGGCATCTTTGTACACATTTTCCCCTTCTTTGACAGCTTCAAAGGGGAAGTGCAGACCCAAAAGATGACGTCAGCCATGCCCCCTCGTGGTGGAGATTGGATCTGGCTGCCGGAGAAACCAAGAGGGACAAAGCAAACCCATGCCCCTCAGCCTACGGATTTCTGGTTGTAGGCCCTTTTCGTTATTCGCGCATTAAGCGCGCTGCGGTAAAATAAATAAATAAAAACAATTAATATACAAACGTCCATTGGTAGCCGCGTCATTGGGGCAAACCCCATAAAGATATGGGGAATAGGAAAAACAAATTCCTCGGCCAGTTTTGTTCTGGAAGTACCATATTCCGGGTAATTCCCATAATACCCATAATCTAACGTAACTTGCGTTACATTTCGTTGCAAACTCTATTAGTCTCATTTGGTTCTTGAAGGAAAGCGGTACAACAGGCATAGCCCCTTATTGTGATTTTTTCAGCCGCTTAGTTACGCAGACATATGTGTAGAAATCGAAGAAATATGTTTCCAATGTTTTGTAGTTATGTGAAGAAATTGGTAGTCCGCATAAGAAAATTGTGTGCTGTGCATCTCCGCATGGGCGAAAAGCAGCCGATGATCAACGCAGCCCCTGTTGTCGATCCCCATTTCTGTACAGGCAGGCCCGAGCCTTAAAAACTGTTTGGTCGACTCCCGCCCTCCCCAATGCATTGGGGATAGTTCTATAGCGCCGCATGGGCAAAATAAACGCCAGTTAAGGTATCAAATGCGCGGATGCAATGTGCGTCAGAAGAAATAATAATGGAAAAGGATCTTCCCACGGTTTCTTGCAGCGCGCATTCTTCGGAATGGAATTGATTTCTTTCTTTCCACTTTGCCCGGATAACGAAACAATAACCCCCATGTGGTTTTAACGCCACCTTTCGGCTCAAAGAGCTGGCCCCAAAACAGATCATGACGTTACACAGAAATAAAACGATAATTCTCAACTGCTTCTTGTTCTTTTGCTGCCATCTTTTTGTATCCTGGGGTATTTTACCAAATACTCTTCCCCTCGCCCCCACCTTCCCCTGTGGAAGGCCCACGGGCATATTATAAATATGCGCATTTTTTTTCCCCCTTGCTTTCTCCACCCGCCATGGCGCAGGCATAAGCGGCTTTCAAGAAGACTCAGTTATCCAGAGATGGTTTAATGCCAAAACCGAGTTGCAAAACCCTTGGGAAATGAAATAGGGTCCAGATTCCTTTTGAAAATCAGGGCATTCAAAGGGTGAAACCCGAACCTTCCACAGAAGGGGTGTTCCCATTATTACGTTAGTAAGCCGCGGCTGCCAGAGAAAATATGGAAGGCGTCAGTGTCGTACAACACTTTCAGTTAAAAGATAAGCGGGCAATACAAGAGAAAAGTATTGATCTTTATTGGCTTTTCCCGCAAAGCCGTGTCAATAGACCTTGGCGCGCACTCGAAGAGGCAAAACACTGCCAGGTGCGGTTATTTGGAAAGGAAGCGGGTGCCAAACGTATTTTTAGCTTCGATTTTTATTCTATCGCCTCATTTAGAAAAGTTATTAGCAGCTCCCAAATTGGATGAACAAACGCGGCATTCCCCCACGGTGCCGCAGCAGGGCAGGAATTTTCCAACAGAAAAATAGATGTCTTTTTTTTTCTGTTTATCTTCTGAGGTTTGCCCAAAATATCGTTTTCGACGGTTACACTCCATGACGCAAATCTTCTCTCGTCGGGGGCACGTGTCTGTGTGGATGGGGGTCTCCTTGCTGCCTATAGACCCCCATGCCCTTGCAATGTCGATCGTGTTGGTTCTTGTTTTTTCTTGAATATCCTAGCCTTGCTCCCCTTTAAAGAAATAAAAAACACAAGATAAAAAATATTTTGTTTCCATGTTTGTTCATACAAGTTTTACAAATTATTTACATATCTCTATCAATTTTTTTCCAGATGATGTTTTCTAATACATAATAGAAACTGACGAAATAAAAGTGCTGAGAACCCCTTTTAAACCGCTTCCCGCTCTCACCATCGCAGCTTTTACCCTTTTGCAATGCCCAAGTTTTGCGATGGGTTTTCATCAAGATATGCCGTCAGCGGGTGTTTCCCGGAACGCAACGCAACCCCAAGTTGCTCGCATTCCTTGTGAGCGCAAATCCCTCCATCCATGGCGTTAAGTTCTGCCACCAACTCCTGTGAAGGCGCGTTTCCTTTTCGCATAATGTGCATTACCGTTGCGCTACGCATGCGAACGCCCAAGGGCCGGTCAAATGCGTTTTAAAAACCCACAATGCGAGATTAACGGCACGTGTCACCGTTTGGGGCATCCCTCGTAGGGAGTGCTCCCACACGCCGTCTGCGGAAAGAACTTCCCCCGCACGCTTCGAAAGCAACGCCACCTTTCCGTACACGGATGCGTCTGTTAGAAACGTTGCCGTGGATGGTTTGCCGCTGTGGCGGGTAAGCTGGCCGGTTCGTGGACGATGTTTTTGGCCCAATTGCGCCAAATGTCCGTCGCATTGAATGATAAAACTGCGCGGGCTTGTGGCCACCATAAACCCCAATTTAAACGTGAAAAACGCCATAGCACTATTTTTAAGAAGAAATAATAAAGGAAAAGAGATTCGCTCCGCGCCCCTCCTGCGCGTATCCTGCGCGAAACTTTACCCACCAAGCCTTAACCGTGATTGGTTCTAATGGCGGTGCCTTTTCCAACCGTTTTATTTATTTTTTTTTTTTTTTGGCTTAGAGAAACCGTGTTTTCCTTGCTGTTGAAGTGCGCCCCTATGAAATCATATTCCTTTGACTGAAACTTTTCGTCCACCCCCATTCCTTTTACGAATACCTAGACCTGCCGCGTGAATTCTCCTCCAATTACTAGATACCCTACTCCCTTGTGTAGATCCCTCTTGATTCTCTTGGGAAAGAGCCCTCCAATCCACTATTATGGCGTTTGGTTCCCAAGGATACGGTACAAAATTTTGTTTCTGCAGTTTTGTATCTCTTCAACGGTCGGCCATTACCCACCCCAGTCGTAATGCCACTCGATATCTTTCCTGTGCAAGACTGCTGCTAACCATATCCAACTCCCATCTCAAGATAGAGCGTCCTTGTTTTATGAAGTGTCTGCAACCGCTGTCTTTTTTAGGCCCACTAGAAACATTTGAGTTGGCTTTCTCCTTCATGCCGTCGTGGTGATCAGCGATCGTGTATATTGTAACGCGCTGTACGTTTTGAAATTGCAAACTTACGATAAATAAAGGAAAATCTCGTTCCTGAATCTCTAAATTATTCTACACTGTAAAATCGATGAATCTTCTCATTATTGAGCTTCTTTGTTCCCACGTTGTCTTAGTCCACATGGGTTTTGCGATCTGGTTGGCCTTTGAAGGCAGGGCCGCAATGTACGGATCATGGGTCTGCGCAGGTATTATAGTAAAATCGTTGACGGATGCTGTCAGGAGGGAAAGTTTCATTGATGGGAAAGCCTTTCGAATTTGTTTTGGTTATTCATTTTGCTTTTGCATTACTCTACTGATAATGGTCTGTGGTACATTCAAAAATTGCGATCGGAATAAAATCATGCTGTTGGACGGGCGTGTGCGGTCATGGAAATCAAACTTCCGTTGGCTTCTTATCTCTTCCGGACCCGGTGTTCACTGTTTCCGGGGGAGAATGTCGTTTTTTTTGGGACATGATGAAGACTTTATTGTGAGGCATGATCGCCGGACCTTACCTTCTGCTGTGGCAAAGGGCCCACCCATTTATGTTTAATGAAATGCCGGGTGGTAGTGTCGAATGTTTCTTCTGCCACTTCACGGCGGCCTGTATGAAAGGATCTTCCTGTTTGCTGAAGCTCAATGATAGCCTCCCGAATACCCTGCATCTTCGCGCTCCCGGGAAATCCTTGACTGTTTGAATTATCCACAGTTCTGTGTAAAGCTATCATCCCATTTAAACCTGTTGTGCCGGCATCCCTTTATTACGAATAGTGTGTTTCTATTGCAGAAAATAATTCCATGCGTTGGTCGTTATAATCTGAAGAAGGATTTGCTGGCATGGGAAAAACTTCCGGCATGCGGTCAATAATTGGCTGGTTGATTTCCCCATCAAATAATCCATCATTCCTTCAAAAGTACGAATTCTCTCTCCTGGCCGGACCCCTTCGTTTTATAATGGTAGCCAAAGTTGTTTTTTCCCCTAAAATCCTATTTTTGGCCCTTTATTGTGCGCCATTGATGCCTTTTCGCATTTCCATGGTCTTCGTCATAGATTAATGGTTTTGTTGGTGGTGTTTTGGTCTTTCCGGCATTTATCTTCTGCTCCAGCTGTATTGGGGTGTTTCTTCCAACCGTTCCTGAGCCACTCAGCGTTGCGAATGCGTTTCTCTCATTTCTGTATTTACCACCGTGGTTTGGTAAAACATTTAGGCTATTTGTCTTGCGGTTCTTGGACCTATACGTTTGCGTTCAGCTGTGCCTTAAAACTGTCGTCCACCAATTGCGTTCCTGTGCATTGCTTCTGGTGGTATAATGGTGATTATTTTTCTTCCAATATCGCCCATTCTAAACTGAAAAACGCTCGTGTCTCCTCAAAAGCGTGTGAAAATTCTTCATTCTACGGCATAGCCTAGCCCATCGTGAAAGGGGGCAATGCCTCTCAAGTCATGGATCTATTTGGATCCATTTTTTCCATAAGTATGTCTTTTTCGAGTGTAAACAAATAATACATGTGATAACTTAAATGCAGAGTTTCCTCTGGACGAAATTCAAATGAAAATGCCGTGGGGCCGTTATCGCCCACAAAATCTGCGAACGACTGCATGTTAGTCAACCGATCTGCTGTTGAGCAAGAGGGGTAGTTCGTACTTAACATTATTCCTTATTTATAATCTTACTTTTTCAGAAACTTACGTTTGACAGACTGTGGTGGGTGAAAAACGATAATCACATTCCAGCGGTTAAATTCCATTTACTGTTCCATTCCTATTAACGTAAGACTCGATTATTGTTTTCACAAACTCTCCAAAAATAATAAGAACAAAAGAAAACCCTTCAATCCCGCTATCAATTGAAGGGACCTCCTTTATACATTTGGGTCGCTCCAAAGCACCTCTATTGCATTCTTTTCTTATTGTGACTTCTTGCTGGGCGTGGCAGTTGGCATTTCGGCAAAAATCTTTCTGGAACTGCTTTTCTCGAGCGTGCGCTGATTGCCACTAACTTCTTCAATGGTGGAACGGCATTGGTCCACCGGCAATCCCGCTGCCTGGGCCCGTGCTTTGCGTAAGGCCCGAGTGGCCCACGCCCAAAGGAACGGCTCCAGCCATCGTGAAAAACAAAAATCCACCAGGGAAATACCTTTAATGACGAGATGGACGCGGACGAAGCCAAGAGCAAGGCAATTCAATAGTTGCAGCGGCGTTTTTTTCTTAGTTTCCAAATCGGCCAATTTGTAAGCGAATGGGTTGATTCGCCTGCTTTGGGATGCGGTTCAGATTAAGGCCCTGTCCCGTCCATTTTCTGTTCGCATACCGGTGGGTCTAACGTCAACCAAACTGTTGCACGAAGTTCCCATGTGCGGACCACTTTGCAACAGGAGTGCCTAGAATTATCATTAGCGGGTGCCCTTAATACACCGCCGTGTTTTCCGCAATGGGCGGTTAAGGCCCATTTGACGAGCGCAAAACACCCAGCGTACCCCACTTTGAGCGTAACCGCGTTCCTTGCGCTCCGGGAAGGTTGGTCGCGGTGATGTGTTTATTTTCTGGGAGAAGCGCTTTTTAAAAGAAAGTTATCGCCGCAGCCCCAGGCGGGCCCAAGCATCCTTCCCTTGCGATGCAGTTTCGCCTTTGCCAAAGTCTCTCTTGGAAAATTCGGAGCGCAGCAACGCCAGGCGTGGCGTAACCCGTCCGCCCGGTTTGTCTTGCAGTGGGCCGCCAGCGTTCCTCAATCAGATTTAAGGCGCGAAACAAGATTAAGAACACGCAGCCGCGGCACACACCGCAGAGGGAACGTCGTTTCTCTTTATTGTATCGCCGGTTCCTCTTCTCCAAGGGGTTTCTTTTTTTGGCATAGGCCTTCCTCGTGTTGTGTTTGTCTCTCTTTTGGTGGTGTGTCAGCCCGTCTTGCCCCCATTATGTATTTGTGAGAGTGGCGGGGGTTCTGGCGAGATGTCCGGCGGAGGTGGCCCAAGGGGGAATTTGATCTTCCAGAGCGCATCGGCTCTCTTGAACCCATGTGTTTGTTGACCATATGTACTACTGCGGTGTTCCTGCATGAGTATTGTGTCCCACATTCAGTGCAGTTGGTAGGGTCTGATGCTTTGCTTTGGGTGTAGCGCGGTCGTTTTTGGCCAGTTGGAATAACTGGTTCTGGCATGTTTACATGTTTTGGATTACGCCAGCGACAACCAGGGGGAATATGGGTTTGTATTTTTCGCAGAAACCAGCCATAGCGATGCGAAGCACCTGTGCGAAAACGTGCTAAGGCTGTTTCTTCTTCTATAGTAAGTTCCGGATTATCTTTGGTGGGGTCCCAGGATCCAGTGATTTTTAATCTATGGGAGGGAGGGGGCATGCCCACTCCTTTATGCATTTGTTAGGTGTAGGCTATTGTATCTGTGATCCAAGTATCAGTTCTTTGTGGGAGTTCTGCAGCTTTTTTGGCTTCTGTGTCGCATTTTTCGTTTTTCACTGCACCGAAGTCACCAAATATAAATTGTAGCCGTATGCAGGCTTTGCGACGTTGCACTTGAAGTATTAGGTTCCACAGGAGTCGTAGTATTGGGTCTTTTACGGTCAGTGGACCTGTTTCCAGCGCTGTGAGATGAGACAGTGAGTCCGTGAAAATGGAGACCCTGCAGGGCGTTGGATTATTTGTAGGAATTATTTTGAGGAGTCTCCGTAAACCTTCGTATAGCGCTACGGATTCGGCTGTGTAGCTGCAAGCTAGGGGGCCAGCGCCTCTACGTGTGGTGCAGAGCAGTTCACCATCTTTGTATATCATTGCTGCTGCTCCAGATTTTACTCCGAGAAATACGGAGTCATCAGTCCAAATTTCATAATGGGTACGCGGCGGCGGATCTGTGCCTTTGCGGCGGAAGTGATGGGCTATCCAACGCTCGGATGCTTCTCTTTTCTGTTCTTCAGGGTCATCAGCTGAGACATTTTCCAGCGATGTGAAGAAGCGAGCGAGTTTACCAAACCGTAGAGTTGGTGTCAGTAAAGGGGGCTCGCGTGGCTCTATAACGAGTGTTGGATAGATTTTCATGATGCGTACATAGAATTCTCGTACTGGATGGGTTTCGTGATAGACTTGTTCTGCGCTTTCTTTGAGGGATCCACCTCGTGTTTGGCATCGCATTAAATATTTGAGGCTCCGAATCATGGCCGTCATCTCTAATGGGAGAAGGCGGGCTTCACGTAATGCGTCGGCGGAGCGACACCCATATGGGATACCTGCTATAGTTCGACAAGCATTTATTTTAACCTGCATATGAGAGTTTGCGTGAAGTGGGAGCCGTATCCCAATACCAGACCTCAAAACCGTAGAGTGTCTGGGCTTGAACTGGTGTCAGGTAGAAGGCTCGGAGGACGTCACGCTTCGGTCCCCATGTGGTTGAGGGTATTGCTGCGAGTTGTAGTAAACGAAAATTCGTGCGTTGTCTCGTTTGAACCACATGGGTGGACATGCCTCGGTAGTTTTGGAATGTGATGCCTAAGAGTTTAGGTGCCTTCTCCGGACCTAGGGGGATACCGCGCAGTTCAAGAGAGAGGGGATGGGGGTTGGTGGTACCAAAAAGTGTGTATTTCGTCTTGTCCACGTTGATGTCCATAAAATAGTTTCTGGACCATTCGTCCACCACGTTTAGTCCTTGTTGCAGTGTACTGTTGATGATGTCTCCGTTGACGTGTCGTACTGCTAGTGTGAGATCATCGGCGAAAAACCATGAAACAATAAGGGAACTTGGGATAATCGTTTGCTTAGTGCGTTCATTACTGTAATAAACATAAGTGGGCCGAGAACTGTTCCTTGTGGCACGCCACGGTGGAAAAGCATTAGAGGAGAGGATTTACTGTTTACTCGTACTCTGGCTTGGCGTCCTTTCAGGAAAGATGCAGACCATCGAATGATGTGCGGTGGGATATCCATCTCTCGCATCGCACTAACTATACGATCATGGTCTACTGTATCGAAGGCTTTGGCGTAGTCGACGAATACTGCACCTGTACGCGAATCAGGGGTGGGTCTTGTGAGGGCTGCGCGTAGATGCAATAGTTGATCTAATGTAGCGTGGCCAGGTCTAAATCCAGATTCTTGCGGGGCCATTTTGGTTTCAATGACATCTCTAATTCGGGCTGCGATGATCCACTCCGTTAATTTGGACAGACAACTAGTGAGAGTAACTGGTCTGAACAAATCTAGATCTGTGGCTTTCTTCCCTGGTTTAAGAAGTGGTACAATAATGCCTACTTCCCAAGAGACTGGGACTACGCCTGCGCGGAGGCTCTCGTTGAAGAGAGCAAGAGTCTCTGCTTTGGCACGAGGTCCCAAGTGTTGGAGTGCCTCGCCGTAGATACCATCGGGACCTGCGGCCGTCCCTTTAGGAAGGAGACGCTGTGCTCGTTCCTATTCTGCTGCAGTAATGGGGGTGAATTCTGTATCTGTTACTGGAATGGGCGGTGGAGGGTAGGAATGTGGGTGCCGTTTAGCTCTTCGTGAATATAAACGGATAAAGTGCTTAGCTTTCTGGTTTTCCGTGAGTACCGTGTTGTTAAGCTTAATCGCCGGGGTACTGAGGGGGCGCGGGGCGTAAATCCTCTTCAAAATGTTCCAACAGCAGCCGTCTGCCACGGCCATGTTATTACAGAGGGTTTTCCATCTCTTATGGGATGCTTGTTTTAGCATTTCTCTTCTGCGAGCTACCAGCCTTTCTCTGGAGACAGAAGGTTTACAATTGTGAATCTTCTCTTCGATTTCGTCTAACTCGGGAGTCCAAAATGGAGTAGTATCCCGACCCCCGCGTGGAACCGCCGCAGCTGTTGCGATACGGATGGCGGAGGTCAGTAGTCGTTCCCTCTTGTGAACGCTAATTTTTTGATCAGGTTGTTTGTTGCACTGTGCGTTTGGCATTTGTCTAAAGCGAGACCATTTCGCTTTCTTCCATGCATAAATGGGTGCACGAGGGCGAGGGGGCCGCAGTGGTTCGTCATCATCTCCTACTACTACGTCGAAGAGGATGATGTAATGGTCGCCGTCCGGGGAGAAGGATGCCGTCCAGGACTCTAGGAGGCATTCTCGGGATATTGTCACATCTGGCGCGGACAGGCCATGGCGTGTGGTGTGGCGAGTGCACTCTCCAGTGTTATGAATAACGAAATCATTATCTAGGCACCATTGTACTAGCACATCGCCACGGGTATCAGGGGGATAGCGCGATACCATGCCATTGCATGCGCATTAGCATCTGCAGCAATTAGGTGAGGTCCGCTTCTCGTCAAAAGCGTGTCTAGTTGCAACGTTGTGTATGATCTCCCCGGAGGGAAGAATATGCTGAAGACACTGTGAGCGCCATACCTTCTGACATGTGGATCGTTGCATGAGCATGCTCAATGCTTGCAACTACGGTGAGTCCTACTTCTACTGGCAGATCTTCACGCAGAACAATCGAAACGCCGCCTCCTTTAGAGGGGTGGGACACTCCATGATGTTGGTAACCAGCGATTGTGAAACTCGACACTTCCGCACAAGATAATTTCGTCTCGCTTAGAAGGCAGAATGTCACATTCTCCTCAACAAGGGTTTTGTGGAGAGCAAGCCTCTTGGCCTGGGTAAGCCCAGCTGAGTTCCACTGCATACCTCGCAGTGAAGGGCCGGGATTTTCCTCTACATCACCACTCAGCAGTAACCTGGTGCGGGTGATGCTGCTGATAGCGCGTCGACACGTGCCCCAGGACCTTCTTGGATATATTTCTGCCCCAGTAAGACGCAGCTGGCCCCGGTGCTTTATAACACCGTAGCCTAAGGGCCAACGGGTCTTCCGAAAGGAAAGAAAAACGTAGCTGGCTTTTGGATACCCTTGATAATCCGAGGTACCGGACCTTGGGGCCACGATAAGGTAGCCCTCATTTCCATGGGCTTTTTCTTCTAAAATTAGGTGCGTCTACATGTGTTTTGCGATTTGGTTGGCCTACGATGTCGGCGGCGAGGTGCAAATAAGTTGAAGATAACTCCACATTCTCGGGAATAACGCAAACCTAGGGCACAAAGCCGGCCCATCCTACCATATTAATTGGGCCATGGCGTCGCTGACACTGAAAAGAACGACCTGATATGAATCTAAAAACTGCCCTTATTTGGTAGGAAACTTGTATTCTATAACCCTCTTGAATCTGCTAGAGCCATTCCCGGAATGCATTCCCGAAATCTATTGTTCCCTCATGGTTCCTAAACTTCGCGGAGTCCCACTCTCTGACGGCCTTCATGCTGAACGCAAAACGGGCCACCCCCAACATGAAGGCAACTCGCGAATTTCGCGAGGATTTCTCCTCTTCTTTTATCTTTGGGCGGTGGTGTTGCAAGGCGCATTTTTTTGTAGAGCTAGCGGTTGTTGTTGGTAGTTCTTCTTGCTTCTGTTTTGGCGCTTTGTGGGTCGGTTTGGGCGGCTTTCCGGCGCTTGTTTATGTTTAAACTTTTGGGGTTTCCGGTTAAGCAGCCTTTGCGCGTGCGGAAGGTTGCATTGTAACTCTTGCAACCGCATCTTTCTCTTTGCTCAACCCCAAAGAAGTTTCAACATCCATTTGTGCCTCGGTGCGCTTCCGCTATGGACGCGGTGCCTATTCCATTTCCCTTGTAGCGCCGCCCGTTGGGTAATCGTGGGCCGGCTCCGCGCCCTCAAAAACCATGGGGGTTGTGGGGCGGCTTTTGCCACCGGTCTGTAAAAATAAAACCTTCTGCAGCCGCGTGTAAAAATGAAAATATCTGTTTGATTCTCTCCAGCCAGGTTGTGGTTTCCTCGCCGTGAGGCATTAAAATACCACTTGTGCGCTGGTTCTGGTGCGGGTTCTTCGCAGGGCGAAAATCAAAGACCAATGCTGACAGACTGTTGTGCTGGAGAAAGACTGGGAATTCCTAAATATTGGTCACACATTTTATTTCTAATAATGATGGACCTCTAGGTTCCTAGAATTATTATTTCCATAAACTTGTTTTTAATACTTGCTTTCAAAATCTTCACTTTACCAGAATTATTTCAACAGTGAATGTGGCAAGGCTTATTGTTAATACTTTCCTTCAGCGGTAGGAAAGATCATGTCATTCTTTTCTTAACATTCCCATGCCCAGGGGCCTTCGTCGGTTAACCGGTCCGAAGGGGCACTGAAGTCCAGAGCTTGTAAATTGCGTTTTCGACCCTTCGATTAGAAGTGCTGGCTGCTATTTTCCCAAATGCCGGAAACCAGAACGGGCCGCACCACGGTTTGTTCCCCACCGCTTGGGTGACCGCCTGCCGTTTTCTCGCGCGCTCGTTTTTCCCTGTGGATAAAGTGCTTTGCTTCGGGCCTCCCGCAAAACAACGCGTTTCCAGGTTGACAGGGGCGGTTTTTAGCGGGCCATCCCTGTCGTTTCGGGGTGTTTTTTTTTTTTTTTTTTTTACCCAAACCTTCGGCTGGGGCCCGGGAGGGAAAGGCCGGGGAGTCCCGAAAAAAGAAAAAAAAAAAAAAAAAGAGGGGCCCCTTTCTCTTTTTTTCTTGGCTCTTCATTTTGCGCGTGGGGGTGGGGGCGGGCGTTCCTCGGGAAATGGTTTTTCGGTTCTTTATTCTTGTTTTCCTGCCCCGCTTCCTCGTTGGGCGGTGGCGCGGAAGCCGCTTTCTTTTGATGTTCTTCCGTGTGCGCCATTCGTGGTGGGGTCAGGGGTGGTGAGGTGTATTTCGTCGATTCGGCGGATTGGATGTTTGACTTTGTGATTTTTTCTTTTTTTTCATTTTGCGTGCCTGTTTGGTTCATGTGATACAAACCGTTGGTAGTTTTTTTTTTTTTCAGGCAGTGTGTAATTGTTTCATTTTGATTTGGATCACAATATCTGTGGCTTAAAGAACACAAAACTGCTTTGACTAGCTCGTGTTTTCTTCTGCCAAAAAAAAATAATAATAAAGTGAGAAGAAAAAAATTTGTGGAATTGAACTTATCTTATGAAATGAAAGAAATATTGTTTCTTAGAAGGTCTCTGCGTATATATATCTGATATTGACCTCATCCCTCCCCCTAAAAAAAAAAAAAAAAAAAAAAAAAAAAAATGAACATAATGCACCGGTATATGGGATTGAGATACGTATACATATATGGAATGATGCTTCTCTCTGGCATATCTTTTTCCTCCACTTTTATAAATATTTTGAAAGTCGGACATGGGACCCAACCTGGTGGGGGATGCTAAGTGGGTAACTCTAAAGGAATTTGTATTGTTGACGTTAAGAAAGAGTGTGTACCGACGTCTATCAAAGACCCGAAGTATAAAAAATAAAATAAAAAAAGAAAAGAAAAACAAAAGAAAGAGAAAGCAGAATATACCGGGATAAAAAAAAAAAAATAACAAAAGACTATATTAACGAAACTTGTTTCTGATTAAGGGACTCATTTTTTTTTATTTTGGTTTCTTTTTTTTTTTTTTTATGCATTCTCTGAGTTTATGCGTCAATATGCGTTTTTTCTTTTGTGTGGTTGAGGGTGATCATTATTGCTCAGTCTTTGTTGTTCTCTATGCGGATTGAAGTTCACTCTGATGACACACGCGAAAAAGTATCTTTTTTTTTTTTTTACCGTTATGATGTTGATTGAGAAGGTATTATCAATAAAAGTATATCTTCATTTTGCGCCCATGTCTTCAGAGAGTGGAAACCCTTCGGAACCGATTCGAGTCCGAGTTGGTGCCAGGGGCCGCAATTTTGCTTACGTTGACTTCACCAAACATCGCCTTCATGAAGGGGGACCTGAGATAATAATATCAGGCCTGGGCCGTGCCATTTCCGACGCTGTTGCTGTTGCGGAAATATTAAAAAATCAAGGACTTGTTGTTGTCAAAGCTATTACTACTTCACGTGGAAGTATTAAGCCTCTTGCGCCATTGATTGACAAAATTGAAATCGTTGTCGTAAAATCAAAGGACTTCGATTCTATTTATGAAGAGCAACAAAAACGAAAGTCTGAAAATGCCGAAAAGAGAGAGAGTAATTAAAAAAAGTCATTCATTCAGTGAGAACAGTTAAGTGAAGTTGAGAAACATATACACTTGTGGAAGTACAAAAATAGTTTCCCCCTCTAAAAAAAAGTAAAAAAAAAAAAAACGAAAAAAAAAAAAAAGAAGGGTCTGTTTTAAGGGAAAAGTTTGCGTTGGAATCGAAACGATTTCTTTTTTTTTTTTCTTCTAAAAATGTATTTGTGCGATGTTGTATTATTTTCCTTTCAGATGAACGATTCATCTCTAAATTTTTTAAAATAATTAATCCCCTTTTTTTCTTTTTTTTTTTTCTTTCCTGTAGCTAAGCAAGTTTATAACAAGAAAGGACTCAACTCCACGTAATTTTCAAATGTCTACTGAAAATACTGAGCGCCCCAAGAACGCCGTTCGTGTGGGTTTTCACGGCTCTAAATTTCTCTACGTTGACATTACCAAGCACTTATTGCATGACGGTCAAGAGGAAGTAAGCATTTCAGCTCTTGGAAAGGCTATTAACGAAGCCGTATCTGTCGTTGAAATGCTCAAGGATCAACAGATGATTACAGTAAAGCGAATCAACACTTCTCGTGGAGGGGGCGAGGGTACAAGGAACAGTACCGTCGACAAGATCGAAATCGTTGTCGTCAAGGCACCTGGATTCGATGAGAAGTACAAGGAACAACAAAAAATGCGTGAAGCTAAAAAGCTTGAGAAGGAAGACGCTGAAAAGGAGAAGGCTGCCAACTGAGGTCTTTACTGGAGAATAGGTTTTTTTTTATTTATTTTACTCTGTTAGTCATCCATTTTTTGTTGAGAAGAAAAGAGAGTGAGAATTAAAGGGAAAGAGAACTATAGGATTTATTACTGAAATGAGAAAGCGTATTTTATGGATGACGGATTGGTAATAAACTAATATGAATGAACTCTTTCGATTGTTTTTTTTTTGTTTGTTCTCAGTTTCTTTTTTTTTTCCTTTGATTTGTTATATATATATATATATTTTTTTTTAAAAATTTTTGTTTTCTGCTTTTGTTTGATTTTATTTTTACTGTGTGTGGAGTTTGGTGGCAAAAATCAAATTACTTAGGCTATTACAATGGAAAACTATGCAATAGTTGAACTTATAGGGGAGGGTTCCTTTGGTAAGGTTTATAAAGCAAGAAGAAAGGGAACAGGTCATATTGTAGCCATGAAGTTTATCGTGAAGAAAGGAAAAAATGATAAAGAACTGCTGAATCTTCGCAGTGAAATAGAAATTATGACTAAGCTTAATCACGATAATATTATAACTTTGTTTGAAGCTTTTGAGACACAACAAGAATTTGTTGTAGTTATGGAATATGCTCAAGGGGAACTTTTCGAAATACTTGAGGATGACAAAAAACTTCCTGAAGATGTCGTTCAAAGAATAGCTAAACAATTGGTACAGGCTCTTCATTATTTACATTCAAATAGAATTATGCATCGAGACATGAAACCACAAAACATTTTAATAGGTCAAAATGGATCTGTAAAACTAGCTGACTTTGGTTTTGCCAGATCAATGAGTTATAATACTATGGTATTAACTAGTATTAAAGGAACACCACTTTATATGGCACCAGAACTTGTACAGGAGCAACCTTATAATCATTCAGCGGATTTATGGTCCCTTGGATGTATTCTTTATGAATTATTTTATGGTAAACCACCATTTTATACAAATCATCTCTACAAATTGATTAACCAAATTGTGAACGATCCTGTTAAATTTGAAGAACCTATATCTCCTGATTTTAAGTCTCTTTTAAGAGGACTTTTGACAAAATCTTTCTCTGCGAGGTTAAATTGGCCTCATTTACTTAACCACCCATTTGTTGCCATATCTGAAGAAGACGGAAAATGGCAGATGCCAATAAAACAACATGATTTGGAAATGAAGGAACGTATGGATAGATTAGAATGTTTTCGGCTTCATGCTCAACCAAATAGAGTTTATAAAAGTAATACCGGACGTGAATCTCGTGTTGCCGAAATTCTACGAAATTGTTCCCTTAATTCCAGAGAAGATTCATTATTTTCTCAATCTACAGTTGAATTAATTTCTTCTTCAACTAAATCTGAAGAATTAGTTGAAAAATTAAAGTCTTTGGTGGCCGCAGGAGATTCTTTAACATCATCTCCTGTAGAAAATAGTGCTTTATTAGAAAGAATTCCACGTTTAGGAATACTGAGAGTTGTTTTGAGACGTTTGAACAACAAAGAATCAGTGGATATTATTCGATATTCTTTGCAATTTATTTGTAAACTTGTATTTCCTGAAAGAGGAACTATTTTACCATTTCCTTCACAATATTCTCGACAAGAGGTGATAAATTCTTTGCAACAACGAAGTGAATTACCACCAGTTGATCTTCTTATACGACAACAAGTTGCATTGGATTTAATTGAAAAACCGCATGACGTACTTGAATTTTTGATGCGAGAGGTTATAGAAAATCGTTATAATCTTCGTGAAGACTGTGTAAAGATAATTTTTCAATGCGTTAAATGGGGAACTGGTTTCGGACCTGTTTTAACTCAATTAAAGATTTTTCCGGTTTTTTGGACAGCTTTGCTTGATTCTGTAACAGAGTCAACAGTTGAAGAAAAAAGTCCTTTTCGACCATACGCTGCTGTTGCATTTCATGCAGTCTCAACACTTGTTCCACACATAAAATTATCTTCACCAGATCAAATAAACGCTCATAAAGTTTCTTCATTTGTTTCAATTGGTTTATTGGTACTATGCTACTATGACTCTTCTGCTGCCGGAGATATTGCTGCTCTTAATTGTGCTGCAGCTGCAGCTATTTTGGTAGCTTTTGTACATCGTGAAATGAAAGATACTATTATTTTTGAGCCAGATTCCGTACTTTTAGATGGACTTTGCGCAATTGTAGAAGGTGTACTAGGAGTATCTGACCGATTAGTGGTTCCACGTGCTCTTGGAACAAGTTATGGATACGCTGATCATGGTTTATTAGATGGTGTTGTACATATGCTTTCTGTCATGTTTTCTGATACAAAGTCTGTATTATATCATCAGAGTTCTAATTCTACAAGTCGAAAATTTCTTGATATTGATAAAAAAGGATTACTTCGCACTGTAATTAAATTACTTCGTGATAGTGATAGCAAAAGTGAATTATCACCAAATGGTGTTTTGGCAGCACTTCGTTGTGTTCAACAAGCTGCGCAACATCAGAGAGAAATGACACATTCAATAAGTTTCTTCTTGGATTCTATTGAACCTTATTCTGGAGATGGTGGTAACCCAATTTCTGTAGTTGCTGTTATTTGTCGTCAATTGCGAAGCAATTATATTAAACAACTTCGTTTCTGGCCAGAATGTAGAGGTGGAGGAACTATTGGTGTAAATGCTCATCTAACAATTGTTGTTCAAATTTTGTTAACAACATTTTATCCAATAACACAAGGTTCTGAATCTGATGATGAGGTCATTGGTGCTATACAACAAATACTTTACAAAGAAGGTCTTATGGAATTGCTTATCACTGCTCTTGAATACACAGAAGTGGCTTTTTGGGGTC
Organism: Trypanosoma theileri; assembly: GCF_002087225.1. Classification (NCBI taxonomy): domain Eukaryota; phylum Euglenozoa; class Kinetoplastea; order Trypanosomatida; family Trypanosomatidae; genus Trypanosoma; species Trypanosoma theileri. The sequence continues at coordinate 339,076 of NW_021639872.1, forward strand.
CACCTTTTGCACTTATTACTAAACTGGCTATGGGAACTCCTGTATTTGCCAAAGCTTTTGTAGATGGAGGTGGTTTACATCCTGAACGGATAAAGAAAATTTTGGACTCAAAGAAAGCGAGTACTGGTCTTGTTTCTGATGGACTTAATGTACTTTCTCAACTTGCTCGTCTATCAAAGGATTTCTATCCCCCTATTCACAGCGCAAACCTTTATGACAGTTTTTTGGATCTTCTTCGGCATAAAGATGCTGGTATTCGGAGTAAAATGTGTAATCTTATTGGAAATTTGTGTAAACATTCACCTTACTTTTATGAACCTTTGGCGAAGCATAAAATTATTGATGTTCTTGTTGAGAGGTGTAGTGATACGGATCCTACAACACAAAAATTTGCAGCTTTTGCTGCTGGAAATGCTGCGTTTCACAATGAGATGCTTTATGAAATGCTTCGACCATCTATTCCAGTTATAGTAAAACTCTTATATAGTAGTGATGAGAAAACGAGACAAAACGCTGCTGGTGCAGTTAGTAATTTTGTGCGAAATGGAAGTTCTCTCACTTCCGCTTTGTTGGAAAACAATGGTGTTGAGGCTCTTTTGCGAATACTTAAGAAAGACAAGATAGGACTTAAAAAAATAGCCCTTATTACTATAGGTTCTTTCTGTGCATATGAAGATTGTAAAGGGAAATTTTTGGCATTAGGTTTAGAAGATGTCATAACACAACTGGAGCAAAGTGGCGCTTTTGAGGCTGAACCATCAATAGCGAAGTATGTTACAAGAATAAAGCAGAGAATCAGTTCCTCATAACAAGTATTATTGTTGCTGTGTAGATTCAAGAAAGAAAATAAAGTGACTAGAAATTGGAAATGAAATGAAGATGAATCTTCATGACTCCCTGAGAGTGATGTAACGCTCAATAATTTTCCCCACCCTTTCACAAAAAAAAAAAAAAAAAAAAAACAAAGAAAGGAAAAGAAAGTGAGTTTTTACTTCTGTTTTTTTTCTTCTTCATATTATTCTTTTTTTTTTAAGTGTATTAGTAGTAGAGGAGAAAGAGAACCGACATTAGGTGGAGTGAGGAAAAACAAGAAAAAATAGAAAAGGCGACTTCACTAAGAAGAAAAAGTAAAACAAAAGAAAAAAAAATAAAGCAGAAACATACATACACAAATACACATACACCTGTTAACATGTCCGTTCAACCACAAAATGCCGATTTTGAAGAGATGTTCGCGAGGACAAAGGCGTATCTTATGAGTGCCAACAAAGATGGTGTCAGCGTGTATGATCAACTCACAAGATTGATGGAGCAGGTGTTGGACGAAAACCCAAATAACATCGCTAATGATCCATCAAAGTTCAATGACATGTTTACACTTTTGCAGCAGCACAGCTTTGTAAATGGTCAGAGTACCTCAGCATGCGATGAACCTTGCCCTGTTCCACCTTCAGAACTAAAACGTCTTGCAGAAAATGATCGTCTTTTTGAACGTCCACCACCTGAAACTGTGACTACAATAGAGCAGCCAGATCCATATACCACTGTTACAACAACGCGGGTGAAGCCTCGTACTGCTCCCCCATATGATTCTGTCGCTCAGAACAACCTTTACTGGGCTTGGGCAGGATGTGGAATGAGTGAAGAAGAAGCTTTTTTATTGGACAGATCCATCACAGTGCTGGCTATGGAAAAAAAATTGGAAGAAGTCCGATTTGTTGGAAAGATTTTTGGCACAAAAAGCAACTACTATGCAGTTTCAAGCCGTCGCTATGTAAAGGAAGGTGAAAAAGTGTACAAAGAGGTGAATACTATGCCTCGTCCGGCACGACGAAAGTTGGAAGTCCCAGTGCAACCTGAACCAGGTTTTGTGGGAACAAATCGCCTTTCTTTTTGGGTTACATCACACCCTGCTGCAGAGTGGATTCTTTTACCTGATGTGACCCCACAACAAATTTGTGCAGGGAGACGAATCAAACGACTCTTTAGCGGTGACTTAAATGCAGCTATTGTATCTAGTCCTCCATTTGAGTGGAATGAAGCTGTTTATCTGCGTGTACAGTTGAGTCGTATTGTAAGCGGTACGTATATCTCTCCGCTTGGTGCCCTTGAGGAACCAGAGGAGGATGCTGAGGAGTATGATGAGGAAGATATTGAAGAAGAGGATGCTCCCAAGAAACCCAAAGAAGCCAAGTACCATCCTCTCACGCAGCCGGTAAAGGGATTTGCCACTGAAGAGGAGGTTGATGTTACTCAGTGGGCAAAGCTTGACCAATGGGTTCACTCAGAAGGCTATATTTACGAAAATGGACGGCAAACAAAGGTACCAGAAAAACCAGAGGAGGATGAGGAAGAAGAAGAAGAGCAACAACAGCAGCAGCAACAACAAGATGATGAAGAAGAAGAAGAACAAGAGGAGGAAGTGGAAGAGGAAGAAGAAAAGGAACTCTTCACTCCTATTCAATCAGATTACCTTTATGCAGTTATTAATATTCCAGAGGCACCAAAACTTGACGAGGAAGATGAAGAGGATGAAGAGGAAGATGCACAAGAGGAAGTTGCTGAGGTGCCAGAGAACGACGATGACATGCCACCAAAGCCTGTTACCGATGATGATGTATCCGATGAGGACCCCACTAAGATGAAGGTGTCAGCGTGGACGGTGCGTGTAGTTAATAATAACAGCGTAAAACATCGTGTGGTGGTGGTACGATCATTGCGATGGCCAGGTTCTGTCGCCTTTGTCGCAGAAAGTGGAAAGAAGTGGGGTTGTGTTTACTTTGGAAATGGACTTAAGAAGACGGACTTCAGCTTTACGCCTACACTGGCTCCCCCGGTGCTCTCAGAGTGTGCCGACATCACAGAAGTTCAGGATCCGACACCTGCTACAGAAAAACTCGTTCGCCGTGGTGAGGATCCACCAGAGCCAGACTCTGAAGATGAAGTAGAAGACGAGGAAGGTGAGGAGGTGGAGGACATGTAAAGGAACTGCAGCGAAGCAACACGGTAGATGTAGTGTGATGTGTTGTGTGATGTGAGGTCTGTATGCACGATGGAACTTATCGTCTGTGTGTCTGTGTGGTAGGTTGCCAGTTTAAAGATAGTGTCAAGGACGCTAATTCTAGTAATCGTTGCAGAAAGAAAAAGAAACTTAGAGTGACCCTCACTGTTCTCCTCCACATTCCTCTACGATGTCTATGTATCTACCAAGGTTTTTTACACGCTGCCTAGTTTTTTTTTTTTGGTATTTGGTGTTTTTTTTTGTTATTGTTACCATACCTTTTATGTACCTTTATTACGCATATATAAGAGAACGTTCTCTTTTTTTTTGATTATAGTGCAACGTTGTTTACATATCTTTTTGCTCTATGCGGATGATATATATATATATATTGATTCTGTACTTCATATTCTCTGTTTTCTCTCTTTTTCTCTCTTTCATTATAATTACGATTATTATCCCTACTACTATAATTACTATTGTAATTATTCATTTACTTGACTTTTGATGATCATACATTCAATAGCACCTCTATTGTTGGCGGTTTAACCTGCGATAACCAAGCAAAAGACAGAGGTGAATACATAAAAACGGAAGAAGAAGAAGGAAATCGAAAATAAACAAACAAAACAAAACAAAAGAAAAGAAAAAACGTTTTAGGAGAGAATGAGACGGTGGATACGTCCATTGGTTTCACAATGGCGCGGTAGCGGTCTTTCTCTCTTGGTAACGCATCGTCTCGGAACCAGTGTTGCTGGAACGTTTTACTCCGAGTCAGATGTTGCTGGTGGGGCATCTATGAATAATGATATGCGACTGGGGCTCGTAATTAAGCCACACAGCACACTTATCGAATTATGGGAACAAGCTGTCAAGGGATGGCCAACTCGTCGTTTTCTAGGAGCGAAGATGTGGGTACGTGGTCAGTTAGGATATGTATGGGCTACGTATGAATCTATAGATACTGAGATTGCTGCAATGCGTACACTTTTGCATAAGATGGGTGTTGAAAAAGGTTCTCGCGTAGTTGTTATTAGTGAGAATCGCTATGAATGGGTTGTAGCACATTTTGCAACACTACAACTTGGGGCTCACTTTGTGGTGTTGCCTACCAATGTTACCCCAATGGAAGCACAATTAGTACTAAAAAGCACACAAGCCTCCGTGCTTTTTGTTGAATCCTTGTCCTCATACGCTGTTGTAAAAGGTTGGATTGGAGAGATAGGGCGTTTGCAGCATGTAATTTGCTTTGAAGATCAACTCGGAGAGAGTAGCTATGCGGTAGCCATAAATATAGCATCTGAAGTTCCAGAGAAAATACCTGTACGAAAAGACATTACTGCTGAAGATACTGCCATGATAATGTTTACAGCAGGTACGACTGGGCCTCCAAAGGGTGTAATGCTTTCACACCGAAATTTAGTCGCAAATATCAGTTCTATATATGCTCACGTTGGTGAAGCACTGACACACACTGATTTGTTTATGTCATTGTGTTCATGGTGTGTTGCAGGGGCACTTACTGTAGAACTATATCAGGCAATATGCAAAGGTGCTTGTATTTGCATTCCACCTGAACAACTGGAAGGTTTTCAAGATCTTCCAATGGTTCGACCTAGTGTTGTGGTTACTGTTGCGCAACCTTTTCAGAGGGCCTATGCAAACATTGTTGACAACATTATGAATCGTGGTAGCACAACAAAAGATTTAACACGGTTTACACTTGGTCGTATCACAGAAAATCGTTTGATGCTTCAGAAACCAGGATATTTATTACGTGCTGCATCGCATGTGCTTCTTGGAAATTTCAAGGAACAGTTTGGTAGTGAGCTCCGTATAGCCATTGTGGTTGGAAGTCAATTAACAAGGGATCAGATGGAATTATTGGCAGATTTAGATGTATTCACAGTAAGTACTTATGGATGTCTTGAGGCAGGTGGTCTTATCGCTACAGACATTGATGTACCGCTACGTCTTAAAGCACTTCCAGGTGTTGAAATACGTGTTGTAAATGATAAGAATGAGATTGTTGCACCTGGAGACATTGGTGAAGTGCTAATAGAGGCTCCACATGCAATGCAAGGTTACTTTGATGTAAACATTGATCCTGAAGAGGCAAAGAACTCTCTTGTAACATATGGAAGCAGATCATTTGTACGTACAGGTGATTACGGCTCTGTTACAGGAGGATGGATAACACTAAAGGGTAATAAGCACGTCCTTATTACACTCACTACAGGTGCTGTGGTAGATCCACTGGAGATAGAGGGAACTCTTATCAAGAGCCCTTTTATTAAGCAGATTTTTGTGTACGGTGACAACCGACCTTTCCTTACAGCGCTTGTGGTGCCAAACGCCAAAGCTATCGCATCACATCTGCGAAAGTTGGAACGGCGTGATGGAGTACCCATTGTTAGTGAACGTGAAAAGGCGGATTGTATTCGAGCCGAACTCCGACGAGTTTCTCAAGGTCTCCCTTCTCGAGCACATGTCCGACGGTTTGCATTTATAGAAGAATGCACCCTTGCCAATGGTTTTATTACCTGTAAATACAGCTTTGCCAGACAGAAGATTGAAAGTCATTACGTACACTATCTTAATGCTTTGTACGATGATACACCAAAATTCTTTGGACATGCTGTAGATGACTACGACGATCTTTTTTAACGGGATTTGGATGCGTAAAGGGGGTCTGCAATAATGTTGAATGTGTAAGTGTATTTATTTTTTACTTTATTTTTTTCTATTTCTTTTTGTTTGTATGTGTGTGTGTGTGTGTGAATCAAAATATGATATTATTTATTTTTTTTCTTTCTTTTGGTGTTGCTTCTCCCTGAGAGAGAAGCTTCCACAATACATTTATTTATTTATTTATTTATTTATTTTTTCATATTTTCTTATTTCTCTATTTTTTACACGTCAGTTTCGTACCCCAAAGTGAGGGGAGGAAAGTGTTGGGTGACCGCTACAGTTTATTGGTTTGCGGACTCAAAACGTCATGAGTTTTGAGGCTGGAAATGTTCTCTGTCAGTTGGCGGAAAAAGCTGACCAGATTGACAGGATTGAAGAAATTATCCTTATTCTTCAGCAAGAGTTTGTGAAACTGTTTAAGATGAATAATCAGTTATCAGACTCGTCTCAGCCTACAACTGCTAGCTTCGCCTCTACAGAAGAGGAGAAGTTATTAGTTGTTCGGGCTGTTTATTTACTACATCGTGTAGGTCGTGAACGTCATAAGGCATTTTTTCAAGCTGATTCTTATCATACTAGTATCGCATTTTTTATTCATGAACTTTTAGGTTCTCTATCAGGTGATAGAAAACGATGGTTTCAGAAGTTGCAGATAGAGAGTCTCCGTGCGTGTGTAGCCATGATAGAGGCTACAGGGTGTAGGAACGCAAGACTTTGTCTTCCTGGGATTGTCTCAGCTTGTGTGAAGTATATTGTTCGCGCCCAGCATGGAACAGACGGTGTTAGCGTTCGCATAGAGGCGATTGAATTGCTGCGTATTTCACTCATAACTTCTCTTGCCTCTAAACCAGAAGATGAACAATGGCTGCGAGAGACTGTAGGTCATTTGGGAAGAAGTATGTCACATTTACTGGCACCAAACTTTTTAATTAATGATAGTTTCACTCTTTCAATATCGGAAGCATTACTGCATCTCATTATGGATGTACTGCTTCTTCCTTCACTTGCCCTATTCCTTGAAACACCGCTAGTAAGAGAGTTGCTGATTGGTTATTTTCTCTTAGCAAACCAGGTGATTCTTCTTGGTGGTAACGTTTGGAATGTTTTGAATTGCATGCCACAACCATTCTTGCAGCAACAAATAGTAGTGGAAGTACTTCGGACGCAGTTGGGACAATTGCGAGGATTAGAGTTGCTGCATTTCACTACTTCACTGCTGCGTTGTGGAGCCACACTTACAGAAGTTTTTTTTGAAGATGATTCCTTCTTGCGTGTCTTGCAGCGCTGTATTCAGGTAACCGGTACAGAAATGTCTGTGGAAGAGCTTTACGACTCACAAACTGTACGTAGTCGATCCTGTAGTGTTGTGGACCAATTTATTGAGTCTGCGGCATACACGGCCAGTCAATGCCCAAAGGGAAAACGTATACTTGTAGCCTTTATGGATGACTGTGAGGCTACACTTGAAAACTGGGATTTATATATGATACATCCAGCAACCATATATGTTCTTACACGCCTTATTTTGTGGCAGTTCAAGACTCCTTTATGGGTGCAACAAATAGGGGAGAAGGAACAAAGGGAAGAAAAGAATGAGAAAAGAGAAAAATATGAACGACCAGTGGAGGAGTTTGTGAATTCTGGTATGTTTGAACAATTGTGGAGTATCGTGGCTTCTCCACATCTTTGGAATATTACTGAAGACGAAGAACTTTGCTCATATCAACAACGACATCATCGTCAAGTAATTGCTGCGACAATTCTTCGTTTTCTCGAGCTCACAGCTCATCTACTACGTGATGGGACGGGATCTCATAAAGGAAAGCGCAAGAGAGCTTTTAAACGACTAAACGTCCTTGTTCTGTATTTGGTTCTTGAAAAAGCAGCTGTTGCAGGGATCGTACATGATAATGCTATGTATACCTTAGAAGCTTTTGGTGAAGCAGGAGGATATGTTGATACACTTGTTTTTTTTCTTGATCAAAGTGGATTTATTGTTGATGAGGCTGCACGTGCTGTAGAGGAAGAATCTCTTCGTGTTTCAGCAGCTAGTGTATTACGCGGCAGCATTGGACTCCTTCAGAGCCGACTTGTCTCAGGTCTTCACAGAGAGGGTGTTAGTGTAATAACATCACGACAATGGATTGATACTATAAGAAACTGTAGATTTACACCAATTGTAGCTAATATTATTGTTATACAAAAAACTTCTGATTTTGTTGCCTCTGTGATTAAAGTTGCATGTGATGCATGTCGTCATGCTACAGTAGAGGATGATACAGCTAGTGCTCATGTATCACTTTTGTTACTAACAGATTGTTTTAGTATAAGTGCGGCACTAAATCGCTCTGTCCCACAACTTGGAATAGATGAAGAGCAGGAACGGTTCACTACTGCAGCAAATCCTCGTGTTCAGATTTTACAATTAGGTGTATTGGAAGCTTTACAAATGTTGCTAGCTTATTGCACCAAACATGATGTAGTAGCCTCAATAGCGATTAAAGCTGTAATACGTGCCCTTACCGTGTTTCTTACTACACCAAAAACCGAACTATGGTTACAGGAGAAAACTAAGGACGATGATATTCCATCATCTCCACCATTATTTGCATGGGAGGATAACACTACTGCAATTATTCCACAAAGTCATCTTCGCACTGTATATAAGATATATCTCTCATTTATAGCCATCCTCACGGAGCCTATTGCGTCTTTTGCTTTTACAAGCGCCTCGAGAAGCCGATCTGCACAAGAGCGACGGGCACTTGAAGATGTGCGACCCACTCCTGCAGTTATAACTGCACTTGGAGGTCTGGAGGCACTTTTTGCCCTCACAACTGAGTTTCTTTCACGGCGAATGGTGGATGAGGTACTTCCTTTGGTAGCCACATGGTATGAGCGTGGGGCCCTCCCACGTATTCCCACAAGAACTGAAGAAAAACTGCGGGATGCAGTGAAAAGATTTCTTCTAGGAATATGCGAAATTGACCCTTCAGTGAAAGAGGAAATATATTCGTCATTTACTTCGTTATTCCCTTCAGTACTACCACCACCAGTAATAACAGCACCAGCAGCAGCATCTACAGTTGATCCTGTAACACCTGATGTGGTAACAGAGTAGACGTGTAGTGGCTTTCCTTTCCTTTTTTTTTTTTCTTTCTTAATGTATTTCATCCTTATACTTGGTAAGGGTGTAAAAATATTAAATAAGAAAAGAGAAAAGAAAAACCAATACTGATTTTTTCGTTGCGCGTTTAAAATGTTTCTTGCTTATTCATACGGTATGGTATTTGATACCTTTTTATATTATTATTATTATTATTATTATTATTATTATTATTATTATTATTATTATTATTATTACTATATTCTTCTTTCTTTCTTTTCATGCATCTTGCTCTCTCTTTTTTTCTTTTTTTTTCTTTCTGTCCTGAGTCCCCTCGTTCTAATTTTCTTTTTTTTTCCCTTCTAAAAGGGGTGGTTGGTATTTTATGCCTTCCACAAACGTTGCTGAAGTGCCGGTCCCACCGGTGGTGTATGGCACTGTAGATCCACTTCTTAAACTCCTAACAGCGTTCCCGGTACCTCAACTGCTATCCACATCTGCACCACTACCAGAAACCTCATTATTATCATTATCATCATCATCTTCTTCACCTCTTAGGGATTCCGGTGTGGCTTGTGGTGTAAACGAAACTTCTGATGATGATATTGCACAGGCGACACTAGAGGCCGCCCGTACTCTTATGGTCTCCAGTAGTTACATGTCACTCTGTCGCTCTACTGGCGATAATAGAATGGGAAACAGTAACCACAATATGGACAAACTCTCACCCCTGGCCCAACGCATTCACAAGGGTCTACAAGAAATGGAAGAAGAACATCTTAGTGGCATTGGTAACATGAAGACTATTGATGCCTCATCTAAGGATGAAAGATGGTCACACAATAAAGATTATCATATGACGCTGCGTCCTCGGAATATCCCGTGCAACGAAAGAAAAAGTGATATCAAGGATGATGTAAAAAAAAAAGAGAAAAAGGAAAATAATCTTATTCATCTACCTCCTGTTGTGATTCAAAAAGCAGAATTGGAACGTGCCCAGCAGAAGACGGAGATGTGCTGCCACTTAACTATTTCTAATATTATAGAAGGTGGTTTAAAAGACGCTAATTCCCTTGAAAGTTTACTCGGCATGTTATCTAGTACTGCACAACCATTTAAAGACATTAGTGGAGATCGTCTGACGTTGTTTATATCTTCGTTGGTGGTCCCACTAGTGGCGGATGAGATGGATATATCTACCGCAGTTATGAAACAGGCTGTAGCATGTTGTGCATGTATTTCTCATCCATCTTTTGAACTCTCCATTCTACCAGAGGACATTATTGATAATCTCATAACTATTCTTGCTGGAGTTCTTCGTCGTGTTATGAAACGCTTATCAGGGCGTTTACAAAATGATTTAAATAACCACAACAGTAACAAAAATAGTAGCAGTAATAATAACCAGACAGATTTAGAGACTCTTCGAGCTATGCTGGATAGTTTTACTTTGAGTGTGACTGAAATGAGATTAGATGTTTGTGTACACGGGGATTTACTTCGATTAGAAGATCTTTGTTTTCAATGCCTCTTTGTTATTAACAATGGCTGCGGACGACAGGAGGCTACAAACTATGCTGCGTATGTAATAAGTCATGCAGTAGATCTTTACCGCTGTATATGGAACCGATTGGAAATACAACGTGATACAGTTTGGACAAGTTTCTTTTCACGACTACCACTTGGTGAGAATCTGCTACTTCGTTTATATATGCTTCCATCTGGTGTGAGGATAATGCCTCTCACAGCGGCTGTAATGGCTGCTGCACAATCTATTCCTATCTCCTCCAATGTTATCACAAAGAGTATGGTAGATCGTTTTCAACAGCAATGCCAAATATGGTCAACAATGTTTTTTCAACACTTTCTTCTTGAAGAACGTGAAGAAAAAAAAGAACGTGATCTTTGTAGTACCATTGTGCTTCAATTTTGTGAAGATTTAGCATACATGGTAGGACTTCCAGAATACCCTGCTGCAGATATTTTATTACGTTGTTTTCTTGTAAGTTTTATGCAATTTTGTTTTCGCTCATCCAATGCAGAAAACGAACCTATTTCACTGTTACAAGGACTTCGAGCAGTATTTGTAGATGCTGTTTTTCGCGTTTCATGTGTTCTCTTTGGTGTCGCACAGAAAAAACTTCAAATCTCCAATATTCCTGATGACTGTGTTCTTTCAGCTGCCCAACTTAATCAATGGAGAGAGCTTACTCATTCTGAGGAGAAGAAGAAGAAAAAGAATACCTCTGAAGAAGAAGAAGAAGAAGAAAAAGAAGAGTCACAGATATCTGGTGAGGAAATGCAGCGAGCTCTGCTATATATGGCTCTTTCACGCTCCGTTAATGATTCTACAATTGAGAATGCTGCTTCATTTTTTCATATACGAGCTGCACACATCTTTACATGGGCATTGCGTAATAATAATAATCTTCATCTTCCGGATGCTGCACTAGATTCATTAGTGCGTACGAAGCATGTTGTTGATGGTGGATTAACACTTGACTGGGATACACTGCATGCATGCAGTATGCAATTGTGTGCAGCATCTGAAAACTCACTCTTAAGCCCGAAGGCGAAGGAACGACTTCCAGCATGGCTCTTGTCAGTATTTCAAGTACGAGATGATCAATATAATGCTGGTATAGAAGCTGCACGTAAAAAGGCATTGGGTCATGTAGCGAAGTTAACTGCTTTGTACCCACCGTTACTGGAAAAGATTTGGCCTATAGCTCGACGCTGTGTACGTGAAGATAATGCACGTGTACGTGAGGGTATTATTCCACTTCTTCTCACGTTATTCACAGAAACATGTAAAAATGGTGCACATGCCGCTACTGTTGAGGAAACCGCTACAGATGTTATTAGTTCTCTTCTACATCTTCTTGCTGACCGTAGTGTTACGGTAGTCACTCGCGCTATTGCAGCACTTGACACACTTCTCACAGATGCCCCATTTAAATCCCTATTAGATAGCCTTACAGTGGGAGAGCAATTATTAACGTTTACAGAATCTAAGCTACTTTTGATGATGGGACCTGCAAAGGAGAGTCGTCATCAAAATGACGTCATCCGCCTTTTTCTCCGTCGCTGGGTTGGACAAGAGCCCACAGACATTGCCGCCCATCACACACACACACAAGTGGCGAGAGAACTCACCCGACTTATTCTTACTCACATGTCGTACCCATACGAGGTAACAGAGTCCTTGCATCTCGTTGCCCTACTCAGTGGAATGCAGCGAATGGTGTCGGAGCGGGAGACGGCGGTGAAACGCACAACACGACACAGTTTGGTGGACAGTCAGGAACTGCGCGGTGTGTTGATTGGTGTTGCGAAAGTATTATGGGCCGAACATCAGCGACTCACACCGGCACCACAGGCCGCCGCAGCGTTAGCGGCTATTCATGCACTTGCCATTGCCTGCAGTGAGTGGGTCATACCGCTGCTGGAAGTACTCGCAGAGGCACTTGTTCAGCCGCTGCCAGTCGGTGCTGCCGAACGAGAGGCGGCGGGAATTACACTATTGCATGTTTGTCGTATTTTGAGAAGAGTGCTTATGGCACCACGTCCACCACCACTTTCACTGGATCAACTGGCTCGTGCTCTTACAGCACTACTCTCCAAGTACGTAGGACCACATCAACAACAAATTCTCCTATCTGCTAGTGGAGTGTTAACAGCAGCCATAACATGCGGTACTGATAAATTATCAAACCATGTAAATACAAAGTACCTTACACTTTGTTATTCTCTTATGAATGCCTACTATGTACGTACCATGTCTCTTCTTGGATCACTTCAGACGGACCCACAAAGTGTCGCATATACGCTGCGTTTCCTTTTTCTTCTTTCAGAATTTTTACGATTGTATCCAGGATGGAAGAATCACCATCCCGAGCTTACAGAAGAAACAGCTGTCAGTGGTTCTGGTGTACCAAACCAACTTGCACGTGGTAATGGTATTTGTGCAAATGTCTATACAGTGGTAGAACAAGTATTACATCAGTCTCCAGATGAGACACAAAAAAAGACAGCTGTTATTGTACTTCGTGTATTGGCATCTCTTTGCATGTTGCAGCCTACTGTATTTCTTTACCGTTGTGAACCTCACCTTCGCCGTGCCTTGGATTCCGCTGCGGATATCTCTTTACAAATTCAAGGTCTTGTTCTTATTCGTGATTTCTTAAAGGATGAGGACGCACGTGTTGACTATGCGGCATCAATGAATGCTCCTGTACCTCCAACAGCAGCATCACCATCATCATCAACATCATCTCCACCTCTTCCTCCTCAAGGTACACCTCCACGTTCCTCTTTACCTAATGATCGAAAACGAAAAAGACGTGAAGAACTTAACGTAGTGGCCGCTCCATGTGTGGAAGAGCAAAATAGTGGTATGGCAACTTGGGTTATGCAACAATTTCATGGTGAAGTATTACAATTGTGTGAGAGCAGTTCGGTAGCGGTGAGACAGCTGGCTTTTGAGGTACTTCAACTGTGTGCCCAAGGAGGTTTGTTGCCTCCATCAAAGTACGCTAGTGCGTTGGTGGTCATCGCAGCAGATCCACAGAATAATGTGATGCGACAAGCTGCTGTGGAGTGTTTAAAAGAACATAGTGAACGATACCCAGATATTATCGCTGCCAACGCTGCAACTGGAGTAGTTAGGACCTTTGAACTACATGATGTTTGTGGATTAAATGTACTTCGCAGTGCTTTAGTAGCAGATAATGGATTACAAGCAGAGGAATGTGTTCATGCACACCTCTTCACATCACTACGCAAACGTCACCGAGATGCCGTTCTCTCTTCAATTATACGTTACTTTTACCAAGAAGGACGTGCAAGACAGTGGTTACAAGATCATTGCAACATCAAAAGTACTAGGACAGATGATCCTGAAGAGTTAGCACGCAATCCATTTCCTTTTCTGGCACATTTGTCGTTTATTCTGGCTTACATTCCCTACACTGTTGAGAGTGATGTGCTACATGTACTCAGTAGTTGTCGTGCAGCATTAGATATGATTGGACAAAGTTGTCTTGATTTTGTTGAAGCACAGCGAAATATGTTACGATCTAAGAAGTCTTCACAGAGGGGATCAGGAAGGAATAGCATTAAAAATATGGGAATATTTGATACTTCTGTTGAGTGGTGGAAATGTTTTGGGATTCTTTGTATTTCTCATATTTGTATTTTATTGCGAACGGAGTATGGTCTAAACGCGGCAAAATTAAAACGACTCGCAATTCGCCGCAGTACCGTTTCTCATCACACGACTACTCTTCCACGACGTGAGCCACACAGTGCGGCTTCTCAAGCGTTCCAGCAGCGAATGGCAGCACTTGTGCAGAAAGCCACACCATTGTGGGAATGTAATGCAGATCCGAAGAGTCGCCTGGCTGCTGTGGAGGAAATGCACGCTGCCCTCACGGTGGTGGTATTGCAAGAGGCAGCCGTACGTGAAGAAGAAGAAGAGGAGGAAAAGGAGAAGGATTCAATCCTGCACAGTGGAGGGAATAGTAGTGGTAAGAAAAAAAGACCCAGGGGATCAAAAGGTACGCCCAGAGAAAAGACAACAGAGATGGATGAGGAAAGAGAACCACAAGAGCAGCAGAAGCGAGTACAGAGGAAACGGGGACCCCAACGGGTTGCGAAGAGAGTTTTTAAAAGAAGCAGTAGTAGTAGTAGTAGTAGTAGTAGTAGTGGTAGTGGTAGAGTAAGTAACAGCAGTTCCTCGTCGTATTCTTCTTCTGGTGATGATGACTCTGATGACAACCACTCCAGTAACAGAAGAAATACAGATGCCTTTGACAGAGAATAATAAACCACTTGAATACAGGTAAAGATGGTCATCACAATATTTTTCTTATTTCTTCTAAATGCTACTGCTGCTGCTGCCGCTGCTGCTACTGCTGTTATTATCACACCAGTTATTTTTCTGCTTTTCACTAAATATGTACACGTATAGATAGATATATATATAGAAAGGGATGAATGAACGAAGGAGGGTTTGCGAAGGCAAATAACAGACTTTATGCTCTATCCATATGGATAGAATGCCTGCATATACAGAGATAAATATATATACACAAGTATTAGTTAGGTGGTTAAGCCAAATGATTATTCAATATGTTGATATAGTTCTCATGATCAATCGTTTTTCTCTTTTCCTTTTTTTTTCTTTTTTTTTTTCTTTGTACATTTTAACAACAAAATAAAACAAAAGCTGCACGCTGCACAGCAATTTTTCTCTGTGAGGTTTCATTAAAAAAAAAAAAGACAAGAGCAGGAATAGACAACGACAAGGAAGAATAATAAAAAAAAAAAAAAAAAAAAAAAAAAAAAAAAAAAGGCAGACGTGTAAAAAAGAAACAAAAGGAGAAAAGTACTAGTACTATACTGTACTGTACTGTACCACATGTTCCAAGAAACCATTGAGACTGTGCTAGAGTTCATTGGTTCTCACAGTGAACAGTACGGCTGCAGCGGGGTAGAGCTGCTTTCCTTTGTCTCTAGTGATGTACTGCCATACTACGGACTCGCAGGGCACAATACTCTTCAGCGTACGGTACTAGATCTCCTTATTAACGAGGGCGGTAGCTTTACGGTGAAATGTGGAGGAAAAGTAGTGACAGCAACGGAACTCATGGCTGCACCAATTCCCTACAATGATTGTACTTTCTTCCCAACACTAGAGTTGCAGGAGAAGACGTTAGGAATATCGTTACGCCACAAAAATGTCCGTGCGGCTGTAAACTACGCCTGTGATCACTTTGTAACGGGATTTCGCCGTTATCAGAATGTGAAGGGAAAGGCCGGGGAACGTACATCTGTTTCCGGATTGGGAATTGGCATTAGACAACTGTTGCGAGAACAGTGGTTGCGTGTACTCTATGTGTGTGAGAATGAGACAGCCCCGATGGTGCCGTATCTCGTGCCCCACTTCGCCGCCCCACCGACGTATGAACAAGTAACGAAGCGACGATCGCCCATGGAAACATATTTGGCACGTCGCCGAGAAGAACAACGACCTCCGTTTCTTCCTATTGATCTTTGTGTGGCACGCCGTATTATTATGTCCTCTCCGGAGCAAAAATTAGTATTTGAAGATGCCATTCATGCTATTTTTGCAGCACATGGACAAGAGGTACCAAAACGTGATGGACGCAAGATGCGTTTCGCCCTCCGTCGTATGTTAACTGCTGCAGGTCTTTCTGTTGTGAGAGGTTCTATCGTTGTAAGACGCAGAGAGCGTTCTGTCTGGGTAGTAGTTCCAAATAGTGGACCAGTAGTATCTGATGATAGTGATGGTAATAGTGATGATGAAAATGAAAATGCCAGTGATGATGATAATGATGATGAGACCTCTTCTGGAGAAGAAAGTGGTGAGGATAGCGGTGATGATGATCATAATAATAATGAAAATGAGGAGCATAGAAATACAACAACTCCAAAAGTATCACTAACAAAAACGGGGACTACGAATACAACACGAAAAAAGAGTGATTTCTTCTGTGTTGATCCATCTTATCCTCTTGCATTACAAGTTGTTAAAGTAGCGGAACAGCAACCAATTGCACTAGAGTCAATATTACCACGTGTTATTCTATATGATTTTCGTGCCACAACACAGGAGGTACATCGAATTACACGACAATATGAGGAACGTTGGGGAACTATTGAAAGTAGCAATGTGTTAAGTAGTCATAGCAAAGCGTTCACCCGACTTGTGCGACCAAAGGGATATGATGAGACACGACAAAGTCAAATAAATAATAATACGAATACTATTACAAACAACAATGATCATAATGAGAATACAGTAGATACATTACTACCTAAAGGTGTATCACAATGGGCGGTAAATACAGTAATGGAGGCTCTGCGTTCTGCACCATTACAGGCATTATCTCTATTTGAATTGATGCGTAGTGTTGACCGACGGACGTTAAGACGTGTGCTGCCGTACCTTCGCGATGAGGGACGTCTCACGACATCTGGCATAACGTTAGCGAATAGTAGACGTGTTGGTATTGTTGCACTTGCCGGTGTTGAACTAACTACTGAAAAACGAATGAAAATTGAACAGGCATATCTTAATAGCCTTTCTGCCCGTAAAGAAAAACGACAACAATCAAAGGTTATGTTACAACATTTACCAGAGCCTACAGAAGGAGGTGTTGGTCGATCTGCTGCTGCTGTTGCGATAGCAAAGTCTACGGCGAAGAGTTCACGATTAGTGGCAAAACTTACAATGGTGCGTAATGGGTATTCTCGTGTTGGTCTATTTCGTCTTTCACGACTTCATATTGAACTTTGGCGTATATGGTGTGCACTTCAACGTTCGCCTGGTGATTCCCTTACACTGGAAGAGATACTGCAGGAAATGACTCTTAGTTCCTTTTGTATAATTGTTGGTTTAGCTGATATTGACGTTGGGAAGTATATTAACACCCAATCATTATCTACGGGGTCTTGTACGTTGTGGGGTACATCACTCCGTCGTTTGCCTCCCACATTGCAGCAACATTGTCGTCGTTCCGGTGTACAACCCCTCTTACACTCTCTTGCTGGATTGCAAACACAAAGCCTTGTATTGTCTGATACATCACTCGCGGCATATTTAGATTTGCAACTCTCAGATATTTCCATTACACTTGCGGAAACTGCCTGTGATCGACAAAATCGCATGCATACTTTCTATAGCAGCGGGGATCCTAACAAGAATCAAGTCAGTAATAATGGTAATAGTAGTACGGCAACAACACCACAACAGACATGTCATGCCTTGTTGAGTTTCTGGGGTGACTGGTGGGTAACTGTTACACCACCGCGTGAGTCCACCCGAAGAGCAGCACTCATTAGAGAAATTTCACTAACAGAACCAAATTTATCAAATGTTCAACTGGTCGCACTTTCACGGTTATTACGCATGGATTGTGGGGTCCTTGCGGAGTACTTGCTACAGCGGCAGGGAATGGTACATGCAAGGAAACGAACCTTACGTGATGTGATGCAAGGAGAGGAAACAGATTTAATACGACACGGTGGTCATAACACTAATACAATGCCACGGCGCCGAATTGAAGTGAATGGAGTAACAATGGCAGAGGCACTTGATGTTGCGATGCACACAGATGAACCAAAACGAGGTTTCACACGCCTTCTCACATTGGTACGACGTTACGGTAAACCATTGCAGGTATCTTCTTACAACCCATATAATTCATGTGTACATGGGAGTATGAAAACATTGATGCAATGTATCGTAGATACAACGGAGAAGAGTACATCTTCCTCTACTCCCACTGGTTTGCAGGCAACTGTGGCTTCAGTGGTCTCACCTAATCTTTCAGCAGCGCCATGCAGTACAGAAGCGAAGGAAAAAAGGGCTGTAGAGACTTCTCCTCCTGCAGTGGAGACGAATACTGATGCGATTGCAGCAAATGTGGAAGCGACCCCCAGTGAAAAGAAAGAACAACCAGTCGAACCGGATGAGACGTTGCAAGATATCATACGAATGATATTACTTACTGATGAAGCACACTATGATGCTGTCGCAGCGAATGCACTTCTCTCACACTTTTCAGAGGAAGATCAACAACGGTGTATTGAGTGGTTATTACGATTCCCTGCTTTTCGTACACGCTCTGGTGGTTCCGGTCGACTTCCACGCATTGAACTATCGCCGGTTCTCAGTTTTATACCAGCGGCCGTTGCGGCATGTGTGACCCACCGTGGCAGTGCGAGTGCGACCCTTGTTCACGACATGGCGACGGGATTGCTCTTCACACCCCACTCAAACTGCCAGCGCTGGTGTATGCCTCCCTTTACAATGACAGAAGATGTGAGAGAGATGGAGTGGATGCGACGCGCCCCACGTCTTGTGGAGCAGCCATCACTTGATTTAAGTTCTCTCGCCGAAGGCATTCGGGAGCAGAAGGGATTGGCGGTAGTACGGTTACCACGATTTGTCTGGCCATCCCCTGCGGCGGCAAGTACGGCGAAGACCACGTTAACTTCCTTATCATCATCATCATCTACTACGGCGAGTACTAATAATACCACTAGTGCTGGTAATACTAATACCGTTCCAAAGGCGTTACCAACAGCTGCATCTATGCGACAGGGAGTGGAGCCGTACCCTGCGCGAGGTCTTCTGCGCACGTGGTCTCGTCTGCAACATCTTGAGCTGCGGGATATTCCCGTGGATCCTCCACCATCACTAGAGCAGGTTGCAGTGGCACGTGCGGCAGTTCTCACACCAGAGAAGACAAAAACATCCTCATCATCCTCGCGGTATCCCAGTATCTTTCATCACGTGGATGGTGCCTTCCATGAGTTTCTCTGGCGAAGTTTTCTCTTTGCTGTGTACACTCTCATACACCAGTCGCCTGGTATCACCGAGTCGCAGTTGATGCAGCGACTTAGGGGAGGCGGTCTTGTGAGTTCTGTCTCCTGCCGACTTGCACTAGATTTCCTCAAACAATCATTAGTGATTGTGGCGCGTTGTACTGTACTGCCCTCCGAGAGGGGCTCACCAAGTCCATTTG
This sequence comes from Trypanosoma theileri, assembly GCF_002087225.1. NCBI lineage: Eukaryota > Euglenozoa > Kinetoplastea > Trypanosomatida > Trypanosomatidae > Trypanosoma > Trypanosoma theileri. Next base: position 358,430 of record NW_021639872.1, read on the forward strand.
CAACAACAACAGCAGCAGTGGGAGAGACGACATGTCAAGAGCAGGAGTGTTACTTTTCTACTGTTCCTCAGGAGGGGCCTTGGAACGTCATGACTCTGTAAAGAGTAAGAGAGAAAATAAAAGAGAAAAAAGAAAAGAGGGAAGAAGAACATGTCGAAGTAATAAAATATATGGTTCTTTTTCTTTGTGTTTTTCTTTTTTTCTTCTCATTTCATCTTTATATTGGACTCCGATTTCACTCATATGGTACTCTTGCACTTGTGTTGTGTGTATGCTCTCTTTGGGACACGTCAAATTGTCTGGGATTAACGTGCCGTTAAGAAAAAAGAAAAGAAAAGAAAAGAAAAAATACATTCGTTTGCTTCCGTTTTTTTTTTCTTGAAAATTTTTATTTCAAACACTACCGCAAGTTTTTTTTTTCTTCTGTTCTGACAGTTGATAATATTCTTGTTGGTTCCTTGTAATGGCATGCGCATTGCTTTTCGCTGCTCATATATATTTTTTTTCGTTCTCCCCTTCCCACTTTCATATTGTTATATTGTTATTATTAATACTTTTAATTAATTCCCTTTTTTTTTGGATTATTTATTTTTTTTTTTCTTCTTCTTAGTTTTATTGTGTAGTGAGGCGGTACATTTACAGATCGTTAACAATGCAGATTCGGCGAGCCACTATGGATGATATGTACCAGATGCAACACTGCAATCTGCGGTGTTTGCCTGAGAATTACAATCTCCGATACTATTTATATCACATCCTCTCATGGCCACAGTTACTGTACGTGCAGGAAGACTATAACCGCAACGTTGTTGGGTACGTACTCGCCAAGATGGAAGACGAGGAAAGACCCGATAAGATTCATGGTCATATCACAAGTATTGCTGTTCTCCGCTCCCATCGTCGTCTCGGTATCGCATCACGTGTGATGCGGGCTTCCATGAAGGAGATGGAAGAAGAATATGATGCCAACTACTGCTCACTTCATGTACGTATGACGAATGACGCGGCTCTTCATCTATACCAAGATACCCTTGGCTTCCGTTGCGCTAACGTGGAAGAGAAGTACTACGTTGATAATGAGGACGCATATCATATGAAGAAGTACTTTAAAGGGACAAATCCTGGTCTGTATGTGACTATGAGCAGACAACTTGTTCGTCAAAATAATTCTAATGGAACTACTGGAAATACTGCGGGAACAGGTGGAACATCATCATCAACAGCAGCGGCAGCGGCGACAACGGATGGTGCAAAACATGTGGACCCTGTAGATCTAGAGACTTTACAGAAGGAACTACTAGAACTTGAGGATGATGGAAAGGTGGGCGGTAAGGCATCAGGTAAAGGACGGAAACAGCAACCACAACAACAAACACAACAACAACAAGCACAATCGAAAGGGGGGAAGCGCGGTAAGGGTAAAAAATAACGGTGTTTTTTTTTTTTTTTTAATGCTTTTTCTTCTTTTTCTTGCTGGAAGCACACAAGAAACGAAAAAAAAAAGAAAATAAACACAGTATAAAATCTATTATGAGTGAGCGTGGCGGTGGGTGTCAACGGTGATACATCTTTGTTTTGTTATTATTTGTATATATTCGTTCTCCCACTGAGTCTGTTTGTGTGTGTTTGTCTAAGTGTATAAACCCATATATAAACACCGCTGCAACGTTTACTAGGAGGAAACTCCTTCACACCCATCTCCCCATGTCTTCTCACACTTGTTCAATATTTCTTTTCTCTCTCTTTCTCTTTTTTTCTTTTTCTATTGTATTCCCTTCTTATCCCCTTTTTAAACAAAAACAAAAACAAAAACAAAACTGCAGCCCGTGTATGTACCAGCCGCTCCTTGAGCTGCCGCCCGCTGCCACGACTGTGTGTGCTGCCGGGGACCGTCTGCTTGGCGAGGCGGCGGGGGTGTTGTACAGCAGCAGCCAGCGCGCGGCGTATGAGGCACACGGCGGGGCGGTGTATCCATCGTGGAAGCCCGCAAATAGAAACGTCGTGGGCCGAGGGACACGGCAAACAACAACAACAATAACAACAGGAGGAAGAAGTAGAAAGGGAGGGGCGTTGTATTTATGGCGACAACAGTCTCTTAAGCAACTTGTGCGATTGTTGCGACCAGTAGTCTCGTTCGTGCCGTTGTTGCGTCTTGTGTTGCCATTTGTGGTGCCGGCCTCTGCGAACTGCACACCGCGATTGTTGTTGAAGAGCGCCGAGTACCCGGAGCGCGTGACGGCCATTGCCTTTCACCCACACCGTATGCTGTTAGCGGCCGTTGTGGATGAGGGTGCTGGCAGCTCTCGTGTGGTGGTGTATGATGTTGCGGAGAGTAGAGAGAGATGTGTGTTGACGCACGCATTTCAACAACACGCGAGCTGCGTGGCGTGGAAGCCGTTTTCACGTGATGTGTTGGCGGTTGGTTGTGATGGTGGTGTACTTGTGTGGTCTCTCTCCTTTGGCACCGCCCCTGCTACGACCATCTATGGTGGAAGTAACAACAACAACAACAACAACATCTATAATCATAATAACTATAATAACAATAACGGTATGTGCAATACAAGAGGAGTGGAGGGAGAGGGGGAGGATCAAACAGCATATTGTCTCTTCTACCGCTGCACCCCACACGTACGCACTACGTGTATTAACTTCTCCCGTCGTGATGGACGCTACTTAGCTTGTGGAAGTTTAGATCACATTGCAGTCCAGTTCCATGATATTCGTCTTCCACCATCGAATGCCTTGCTGCTACGCCATGTATCAGCAGAAGGCGGCACTGAAGATGTTCTCTTCGCAGACGATGATACATTTGCCGTACGACTTGTCTGCGGTGCCGCACGCATCGTGTTATTATCATTCCCAAGTTGCGCCTCTACAACCGTAGCGACACCAGCCCCAGTGCTATCCATGGCCCCCGCACGTGTGTTTGGACCGCATCACTTTGTCTTGAACTGCGCACGTGTGGAGGGCGTTATTGTGGCGCATGTCAATCCCTTCGTTGGGGTTGCGGTTGTTGCCCTTATTTCAACGGGTGTACATCGCGGTGTGGGTGGCAGCGTGCGAAGTGTTGCCTGCAGTGGACGTCGCATGTATATTGCTGTTGAGACTGGACATGTGTTGGTGTGTCACTGCGGGCACCGTGCGGGTACCCACACACTCATTCCCATTGGTGTGGTGCAGCTTGATGTGCACAAACTGGCGGTGTTTGATGGCTGCACGGCAGGCTCGCTGCTCGCCGCAGTGGAGCGTGATCAGACCATTACCTTTTTGCCATCCTACCACGCATAGTAACCAACAACAACAAGAAGGAAAGAAAAAAGGGGAAGGTGATTTGTGTGCGTGTATGGGTTGGTGTACGTGTGAAGAGAAAAGAAAGATGCTGCAGGTCTGAGGAAGAAGAGGAGGCAGAAGGGGAAATCTGAAGGAAGAAAAGAGAATGAAGAAGAAGTATATGAACAGAGATGCAAGAAGAAGATGAAGAGGAATGAAAAGAAAGAGACAGATATAGTGAGGGAGAGAGATGAAGTGAGGTGCGTATGCAGAGAGAGATATATGCAGGTATATGACAGCTTTGGTTGCTCATATATATATATATATACCTACACCCATAATTACTGTACTTTTTACGTTAACACACTATACAAGTTGTCTCAGGAGTAGACGTGTACTGTTACTTTTTAGTATTTATCTTGCACTGCATTTTCCCTATGTTTTTTTTTTTTTTTTTTTTTTTTTTTTTTTTTTTTTTTTTTTTTTTTTTTTTTTTTTTTTTTTTTTTTTTTTGTACACTCTCATTCACTTTCTTTTTTTTGTGTTTTTATACCAATGACAGCAACAACAGCTGTGGTAATAATAGTAGTAGTAATAATAGTAATAGTGACAGTGTACTATTAATACGGCTACTAATCCTAATAGGTATACCTGCCGTTCTTACTCCTGTTGTTGATAGGGCAGAGGGTGAGATTTTGCTGGACGAATATCGTCTCACACAGTTAGTTAGTCTCTTTCTTTCATTTTTTTCATTCTCTTTCTGTTTGTGTGTGTGTGTAAAAGAGTGTGGCTCCCTATTTCCCCCCACACTCCCCAATAAAACAACAACAACAACAACAACACCAGTGGATACATACACATACACACACACACACAGTCCATAAAAATATACATTACAATATACCACCCACACACTGAGAAAGAGAAAGAGAAATAAATAGAAAGAAAGTAGAAGAGATGTCTGGAACACTTGAGAGCATCACGGCAGCCACGCAGTTGCGCCGTGCGGTGATGGAGGCCCAAAAGGAATTAGATGCAAAGCGTGAACTCTACATGGTCCGCATGGCCCGCGCCCGCGAGGTGGAGGACGGCATCGCAAAGGACCGCGCCCGGCTGCAGGACACACTCGTGCAGTATTATAAGTTTATACAAGAGAATGAAATCAAACGAACCCGCGCCACCCGAAAGGCTGTAACGGAGGAACGTATTAAGAAGGAACGTGAAGATCAAATACGTGAACTCACGGAGAAATTACACAATTTAGAGGAACGCAATGAGGAACTACGTCGATTGTACGAGATATACGCAAAGTATCAACAATACTTGGATGAGGTGTTGCAGCGGAATGACGGTGATGAGTATCAAAGCCCGCGGGATATCATTCAGCGCTGGAGTACACTGCAGGATAACACCAAAGTACTGCAGCGACGTAAAACACACCTCGAGGAGGAACTCTTGCGTAACAAGAATGCATTAAATGTAAAGCGGCAAAAGAGAAATAATGAAAGTGTGGAACTGCAGAATCAATTAAATGAACTTCAGGCTACATATGAGACCTTACAAAAGAATATAAAAATTAAACAAGATGAACTGGAGCGGTGTATTCATCAACGAAGCACTACATCCCGTACAGTGAGTCATGTGCGTATGGCCTGTAAGAATTTGTATGATCGTTGTATTCTCTGGACGATGCCGTACTCGGGCCGTGGGAAGTTTGAAGTGCGGGAAGCCGATGTGTTGTATCAACTTCATGTGATAGGTGACTGTTTGCAGGATTTTCAAGATGTGATTGAGGCACATCATCAACGTCAACAGCAAATAGCCGCTAGTCGTGCGGCAAAGGAAGAAGAAGACTAAATCTCAGTTGCAAGAAATGTGGCTGAGATGAGGAGAGGGTGGACAATGTACAAGTAGCGATGATAATGGTTTCTACACCTTTTTTTCTTTCTTTTGCGTTCATGTAATTGAGATTTGCTTTCCTTTGGTCTCTGTAATTTATTTTTCATCATCTTTGTTTTTTTTTCTTCGTGTGTTTAATGGCTTATGTTTTGCATGATATGTCTCAAATGTTTTTTTTTTTTCTTTTTCTTACTTTTTTTCTTTTTACTTTGTTTTCTTTTTTTTCATCTTACCCATGTTATAGTTTTATTGCTGCTGTTGCTGTTGCTGCTATTAGTAGTATTAGTAGTAGTAGTGGTACCAGAGGCACACCTGGAGGGGGGCGGGGGTTGAAAGGATCAATAACAGGGACGGAACCAAAGCCAAGAAGAAACGGGGTAGGGTCAAAGTGAAAAGTGAGAAGACAAACAAACAGTTAACGAAATAACTTACGAACTAACTAATCCCAATCCAACGAATATCATTTGACTGCGTTGATACCCCCTTAAAGCCGTTTCTACTAATCCTCTCATATATATACATATACATTCACAGTAGAAAAAAAAATATATATATATATATATAGACAGATTTATATATATATATATCCACACATTTCTCTCTATCTCTCTCTCTCACTCTCTCACTGAGTGAGTTTGTGTGTGTTTTTTCTTCATGCCGTTTCGGCCGAGTTGCATTATCTGCTGCTCCGACTGCGATGCCGACGGTCTCTTCACGAGTTGTCAACACTTTCTCTGCGGCCGTTGCTCCGCCCGATATCCACCAGCGCAGTGCCCGCGATGCCGTAAACCGTGCAAAGCCGTAAAGGCAGGCGCTGCACTCCCAAAAGAGATCGCAGACCGCATCGGTCAAGATCCTCAACGACTGATCGCAGCAGCAGCGCAGGCAATTGAGTTTCAGCGGCGGCAGGAACAACAAACACTGCAGCGTCTGCGGGAGATTGTCACTACACTTAATCAGAGTAATCGTAGCATGGCAACGCAGATAAACGCCGCCAAGACGGAGCGTGAAAATCTTCTCAACACAATTAAACGACTACAGAATCAATTATACACTCAACAGCAACAACATCATCATCAATTGCAGCAGCAGCAACTCACACAGCGCCCACCAGACGCCCATGTTATGAATGCTGCCACTGCTGGAGGACGTGATAATAATGGCGGAAGCACTCTTTACACATCAGCCGCAGCAACACAAAACATATCATCACGCGCCTCACCGTTTCGCATTCACGGTTCCTCCGCCTATCACCAGAGCGGCACTGCGCCAAGTCCAACAAGTGCGGCTCTTCACAGTTGGCTCGCATCTCCCGCTGGGGGAGGAGGCGCCGCCGCTGCTGCCGTCACTCCGCTGGGATGGAGTCACTCCAAGCGACTGCGGGAGGATGAGCCGTACACACCCACACGCAATAGTGTTAGCGCCAATGGCATTAATGTTGGGAATGGTGGTAATGTGAATAGTGTTGTTGGTGGGGAGTCCGCGCGATTTCGACTGGCGACACCAGCCATTACGCTGCGGAATGCCTTGTCGGGCTCGCGTGATAATACACCTGTACATCACAACATGGATTGCAGTACTGCTAGTGCGGGGGCTGTTGGGATGGGAGCACCAAAGCCGCTCCAGAGTCTTCTTTGCCGGGGTCCATGAACTATGTTGGGCGTTCTTTGACCCTCTTCTTTATTTATTTTATTTTTATTTTTATTTTTGTAATGTTTTGCTTCTTCTATTATTCTTCACAAGTAAAGGAAAAGAAATTAACTCCTCAGAGAGGAAAGGAGGAGGAGAAAAAAAAAAAGAAAAGAGTTGAATGCCTTTTTTTTTGGTGTTTTCCTCTTTTTTTTGTAGTTATTCTTTTTCCTTCTCTTTTGTGTCTTTTTATTTTATTATTGTTATTGTTTATGATGAATTCTTTTTATATGGTTTGAATTTGTCTCATTGCCTTTATGTACAAATTCTTCTTAACTGTTTTTATTTTTTTTTTCTTTAAATTTCGTTTCCTTCTTCTTTGTTGCACTGGTCATTCTATTTAACGGACTGATGCGTCTGAAATTTAATTCTTTTCTTTCTCTTTCATCTTGTTGATTTTCCATTTGCCTCTCACCGAATGTGTGTAAAATCGCTGGTGTGAGGTGATTTTTTTTTTTTTTTTTTTTAATATCTTTTGATTTCTCTCGACTGTAGCACTTGGGAGGGAATAACAAGACTACCCTTCACACAACTGAAGGGAACATACAAAAGACAAATTTCTTAAATTGGCGTTAGGGATTGTACTGCAATGCAAGTCCCATTGCTGCAACAACAACAACAACAGGAGCAACAACAACAACAGCGACGTGTTGCGTATCTTTATGTTTCTCGTGAGTCTCTGTACGAGGAGACCAATGGTAATAATAGTAACAATATTAATAATAAAGAACAGAATGGTGATAATGGCAGTATGGATGAGGAGTGTGATGAGTACAACATGATCAATGAGGAAGATTCAGGTGATGGCGAGGACAATGATGACGACCATGGTCCCCTTTTGAGTCTAGATCAAATAGCTGTTGAAATGCATGTTTCAGTGGATGATCTTTTTCACGCTCTACAGAACAGTAGTGCAAACAGTAGTAATGATTCTAGAGCAGACTATTATCCATGTTGGTCCCTTGCTGTATCAGAGAGTATAAATCATAGTGGAAGTGAGGTATCAGATCCCAACAGTATTAGTAGTAACAGCAGCGGTAGAAAAAAGAGTTCCAGTAGAGAGAGAAGGAACGGTAGTTCCAACAACAATAGTAGTACCCTAGATGATAATGATGATGATGGAGGAGGAGGAGAAGAAGAAGAAGAAGAAGCCTTAATGTCCACTCACCGGCATTCCTCAAGGGAGGCAGTAGGAAGAACACCATTACTGCGGTTCTCTCTGGAGAGTGCAGGAACAACACCACCAGTCGCAACCACAATGGAAGGAAGAGTCAATCGTGAGATTGAAGAACATTTACAGGAGGCGATGGGAACAGATGAATATAGAGGACCTATTTTGTTTTACGCATCATCTAATAGCGGCAACGCTTCACATCTCACACACTACTCACTCTCAGATTCTTCATTTACTCGTTCGCTGAATACTATTCCCCCTCCTCTTCCTCTTTCTTCTGGTTCTTCTGCTGTTGTTCTTGTTTCTACGGGTTCTACTTCTTCACCTTCACCAGCACGAACACCAACACCACCAGCAATGGAACGTACACCATCGTCGTTGCCGAATCCTGCGAAACGCCGCATTCGGTTTGGCAGTCGAATTGTGAGCAGTGTGTCTGTATACACTGTTGATAGCGAGGTGTATCTTGGTTTGCACTTCCGGCAGCATTGGTCTAGTTGGGCCGCATTACTCTGCGGTTTTATTTTGGAAAGTTTATTTGAAGTACACTTAAAATGGTTTGCGAATATCGGGGGTGCAACAACTACTGCGACCATCCCTATTGCGCATTGGGTGTATACATACCGTGTCATTCTCTCTATAGTGTATAGTCTTGCGTGGCTGCCATGCTATCGCCGTCGTCTGATGATGAACGCGAATAGTAATTCTAATAATAATGATAGAAATTTTCTTAATGGGAATCGCTTTAGAAGAGGATTACGTAGTTTTTGCATGAAGAAGTTAAGTATGACATTCTTATCATCCTTGTGCTATTCACTTGCTACTGCCACGATGGTGCTGTCGAATGAAATGTCAGGATCTTCATTATTTTTTACTGCAACCATCATGCACTCTGCGTGGATTCTTCTTTACCGCGTTGCACGACGGCAAATGGTTTTCTTTATTGAGTGCTGTGGTGTATTCCTTCTTATTCTTGGAAATGTGTTATGTAATATTGATAGTACACGCGCGATGGGTCTGCGTGAAACACTATATGGGAATATTATCATGACAGGTGGGAGTATTCTTTTTGCGGCTGCTTTTCTACTTATGGCGTTTGGTCTACAACATCAACTCTGCACTACAGTGAGTATCACTGTTGCCGTTGGTGTGGAATTGTTTCTTATCACTCTTATTATGGGTGTATGCTACGGCTATCCAATGATATCAACATCATCATCAACATCAACAGGAGGAAAAGATGATAGCATGAATGCTGGATTTCTACGTGCAAACGCCCTACATGCGTTTCTACTCGGTGTAGAAGATCTTCTCTTTAGTCTCATGTATCTCTACGCCCTGTTCCATCTTGATGTTCTCTCCGTCTCTGCCTGCTTTTCACTCAAAGTTGCTATTGTTCCCATTGTTGCCCACTTTGTTGTTTGGCAGCACGCCGCTGTGGTCCCACCTGTTGTTCAGCTGCGTTGGGGGCCGTTGCTCTTCACGGGCGTTGCGGTTGTCGCCACAGCGGCGGCGGCGGTGATGTACTTTGCGTCTGTGCGGCGTCGCTTTGTGGCCCGGCGGTTATTTCACCTCCGCGGCCTCCGCCCCGTGCCGGATCCATACAGGAAGAAGGCACGGACACGGCAACAGCGACAACGGCAGCAGCTGCAACAGCAGCGGTACACACCACTGCCATCATCGGAATCAATGGCAGGAGTACGGTGATGGTAAGGATGATAATATAGTGATAATAATGGTAATCATGATCATAGTATCCGTTGGAAACTGATGTGTGTGGATATGGATACGTTTGTGACTGCACCTGTCTCTCTCTCTCTCTCTCTCTCTCTCTCTTTCTTTCTTTCTTTCTCTCGTCGCCAGTGAAGAGAAATGCTGTCTCTTCAGAGAGTCTTTTTTTTTTTCTTGCTTTTTTTTTTATTTTTATTTTGAGAACATCAATGTATCAGTGTTTCTTATCTTTTTTTTTTTTTTGTACTCTTTTTCTTTCCATTGTTTATTATTCGAATAAGAAACAATTCAGAGTATCTGTGTGTATACACACTCTTCTTATTGCGTGTGCTAGCTAATGACGGAGGGGTGAAGTTTGCTTCTGTCGGTCTTGTCCTTTTTTTTTTTTTGTACACATCCCTTCTTATGTACCACTGCCTTGTTGTCGCAATCACTGCTATCATTCCTATCACTACTATTGCTTTTACTACGATTCGTATCTGTTTCTTTTTTGCTTTTCCAACTAAACCAAACAACAGATCTCCCACATTGTGGTGGTTCCCAGTAGTGTGTGAGTGTACATATATATATATATATATATATATATATATAGATGATGATGCGGGACGACGCGGTGGCTGAACACACGGTGGCCATCAAGGACGTTCTTCTTCGTACTGCAGAGCGCCGCATGATGGCACTCGGCGGCTTCTACGCAGACTTGCAACTCAGCGACGAAGTGCAGCGGGACGCCGTGCGGGACGTGCAACTCGCCCGCATGTGGGAACAGCAACAAATACGCCGCGCAGTGCGGCGGGCGGAACTCCACACCGAACGAATGGCGGCCGTCCAGCAGGCGGAGGATCCCGCAGCGGTGTCTGTTGCAACTGCACTGAACGCCCTCGCACGAGATTTACGCTCGCGTGCATTGGCGGTGCTGCAGGCGGAGGGAAATGCCGCAGAGGCACAATCGCAGCAGCAACTAGACGCATACCTACACATACACAATAAGGATAACAAGAGCAGGAGGAAGAGTAGCCACAGTGTGAACAAGAGGGAGGATGTATCAATGCGAAGTGAACTGCCGCGTGTGGTGCTGAATATAAACGTGGGTGGCGGCCATGTGGATCGGCTGGTGGTGCGGGATGGCGATGATGTGGAGGAACTCGCAGCGGCGTTTGTGCGCCGGCATGGACTACCGCAAAGTGTAATCCGTACACTTGTGGAAGAGGCGCAGGCAGCATTGGAGGAGGAGGAGGAGAAGGAGGAGAAGTGGAGGAAGGGCGAATAAAAGAGGGCTTTTTGCAAAAAACAGCGATAACAGAAACGAGGTTGATTAGAATCAACTAGACACGGAAGTTATTCCTTATCGAGTAGTGCTCATTCATCATCTTGATGATTGATAGTGACAACAATGACGATGATGGTAGTTGTAGAAGTAATAATAATGGCTGCTTTGGTGACTGGTGAAATAATTCTCATAATGATCGATGTATGAAGTATGTACCATTCCTTGTAGTGTTTCTTTCTTTCCTCCTTTCTCTCATATAACAAAGTGTAAGCATAACTACGCATCACACCCCCAATTCAAACAATCACAAACACAAAAAAAAAAAAAAAAAATAGCAAAAAAAGAAAAGGAAAAAAAAAAGAAGAGAATAAAAGAGAATTTTTTAAAATGGCCTCGGCGCCGGCCTCCACCAAGAAGTACAAACTCGTACTGCTTGGTGACAGCGGTGTAGGTAAGTCATCGCTGGTGCAGCGACTCGCAAAGGATGAATGGAACGAAAACCAAAACTCCACCGTTGGGGCCTCCTTCTTCCGCTACGCCTGCCCCGTAGATGACACCGCCGTGCACTTCGACATTTGGGACACCGCCGGGCAGGAAAGATATAAAAGTCTCGCCTCGATGTATTACCGCGGGGCCGCCGCCGCACTGGTGGTCTACGAGATTCCATCCTACGAGAGCTTCGAGCGGGCAAAGTATTGGGTGCAGGAACTCGCGGCAAACTCACCGGAAACTATCGTGACGCTTGTGGGGAATAAAAGCGACTTGGCGGCCACACACCGCGAGGTCTCGAGCGATGAGGCCGCCGAATACGCCGCCGCACATAATTTGATGTTCGCAGAGGCGAGTGCGAAGGATGGAACGGGCGTGCAGGCGGCGTTTGTGGCCGTTGGGCGGCGACTGCGGGCGACGAATTCTCAAAATGCGGTGCGGGAAGGCGGAGTGGTGGGGCGGCAGCCGAACACACAACCGCGTGAGAGCAGCGGCGGATGCTGCAAGTGATGATGATGATGATGACGAGTAAAGGAGAGTGTGGAGAAGGAGAAGAAGAAGAGGTGTACACACATACATACAAGTAGATTATATATGAAAAAAAGAAAGATGTGGTTCGGAGAATCCGTGTGATTCTCTCTTCTCATTTTTTATGTGCATTTCTTGTAATGTGGGATTCTTAGCCACTCATTCTTCTTTTTTTTTATTTTTGCTTTATGTTGTTTCCCATGCTGTGGTTGTTTGTCCACTTTTTTAGTATTCTACTTGCGTGTTGCCGAATAGCCTATTTTTAAGGTATATATATATATATATATATTCTTTTTTTTCTTTTTCTCAGCAGTTGTTGTGTTTTTTGGTGTCTGTATTTTGCAGAAAGTGTGTTGCTTTTTTTTTTTAAAAAAAAAAGAAAATCCCATGATTAGTAGTAACCGTCAGTATCGAACAAGAGTTGTTTTTTATTTTCAGGTTTTGTCTCCTTTCTCCCATTCAGGCAAAAAAAAAAAAAACTAGGAGAATAACTCATTGAGAACGCGAAAAGTTGAGAGTGAGGCAGTGAAAAGGAAGAAGAAAAAAGAAAGAAAGTGAAGAAAAGCATAAAGAAGAAAACCACATTGAAGTGCCGTTTGTGAAGTATATATATGTACTGTCGGTTCTTTGTAATGTTTACACGTTCTGCTCATCTGACACTGTGTGCGAGTGGCTCTATCGCGGCCCCAATGTATTGTATTTCACTGCCGTGAAAATATATCATTGCTAAAAGTACCTGTATTGACAGTCTTTGTATATTCATTTTTTTTTTTTTTCTTCAGTTGAGAAAACTGCCCCCTTTCTCTTCCTTGTTTCTCTTGCTACTAGTCTTGCAGGACTGCATCGACAAGCCTAAACCTAAACCCAATCAAAGAAAGAAAGAAAAAAAAAGAATAGTTAAATGGCAGCAGCGCTGCTCCGCGAGGCGGTGGCTCTGTACGAATCCGGCAGTTTAGCCTCTGCACGCGAGGCCGCAGAAGATGCCCTTCACGCAGCGGATCCACACAACGACACTCTCTTCGCTGAAGCCCTGCTGGTGCTGGCGAATGTGTACTGCGCCGCAGAGGACTTTGCCGAGGCGGAGCGTCTCGTGGCGACGTGTTGTTGTTACGTTGAACAGCACTTGGGCCCTGCACACATTGGTGTGGCGACCGCACGGCTGAATCGTGCCATCATTCTATTAGAACGCTATCGTCTGCGTGGTGGGAATCATGACACTGCCAATACGAATGGCAATTCTAATAATAGTGGCAGTGGTGGTGGATTGCAATGGGTGGAGCAGGCGTATGCGTTGCTGCAGGCGGCGGCCCGTCAACTTGAGAATGTCGACGGCGTGGAGCGGCTGTTGCTTGCGGAGGTGCTGCACAACACGGGTGTGTGCTGTGAGTTGGTGGGCCGCCACGTGGATGCCCTCGCGGCGTACATGCGATCCATGCAGATACGCGTGCACTACACAGACACCGCCGGTGTGTGTGATTTGAAGCTCGCGCTCACGATGGAGCACGTGGCGATGTTGTACCGACTGCTGCAGGGCGCGCGGCTGCAGGAGGCCGCACGGCTGATGGACGCCGTCGCCACAACACGCAGACGTTATTTGGGCCCACGCCATCCCTTGTTTGCGGCAGCCATTCTCGCACAAGGTGTGATTGCCGCCGAGTTGGGTCACAAGCGGCGTGCGGTGTTGTTACTGCAGAAGGCGTTGGATATACGCAAACGATTGTATGGGGAAGAAGATCCGCAGACACGTTGTGTGGCGCAACTGCTTGCAGAGATATCATAACGTTCCATAGAAATAGAAGGAGAGGAGGAGTGGGAGAGTGAGAGAGAGAGAGAGAGAGAGAGTTGAACGCTAATTTGCTACATCAGTTTTGCCAGAGTGAAATTAAATCTTATATATGAAGAGAGAGAATGTGTGTGTGTATATATATATATGTAGTGAGGTTTTTTTTTTTTGTTTTGGTGTTTTATTATATCTGCATTTCTCTCTCTTTCTCTCTTTTACAGACAAAAATATTAGTTCTAGGTCTTCTCCAAGACTACGATAGACACCAAAAAAAAAATTGTATAAAGAAAGAAAAAAAAAAAAAAATACCCCCAACGGGACACGTGGGAGTTATTTTCCATTATTATTACTATTCTTATTGTATTATTCTTATTGTTATTAGTTATTATTATTATTCTCTTTCATGCGAGAAGGGCAAAAGTGCCGCCTCGATGTCTCCACGTGGGATGCATCACCGATGAAGCACTCTGCGGCGTATGCAACTGTTATTGGTGTTGTTGTGGGGGAGCGACGCCACCGCGATGACGCTTCTCGGGTGTTGTATTACTTTCATACGCTTCGCATTGAACGGCCTATTGAGATTACCGCTGCTGAGAAGAACAGTGGGAGTAGCAGCAGTAGTCTTCTGCACTCACGTCGTGAGAAGAAGGAGGAGTTGTCTGTAGGCGCACATGCACTTAACTCTGCTGGTGGATTTAAGTACAGCTTCGATGGTTGGTATGATGAGATATTTCTTTACAAGATTGATGAAGAGGAGTTAGAGCCACTGCAGCGGGAGTGGTGTATGGCGATGGAACAGAACACATCCCCGTGTGAATTGCTGTATCTCTGCTACGCCAGTAGGCCCTGGTTTGAGAGTCCCTTCACATCTCTACAGTATATACAATTACCAGATCGCCATTTGTGTTATTCTGTCTCTATCTGTCATCGCTGTTTATCGCCCTTTGTCTCGCAGCAGCAATTACGTGAACACCTTACCGCCTACTGCCCCCACCGCCGTCCTCCTGGTGTATTACTCTACAACGATACAACCTGCGGTCGACGTGTCTATTACATTGATGGTGCAAAGGAACTACATTACGGCCGTTGTTTATCTCTACTTGGGAAATCATTTCTCGAGAGCAAACAGGTGGAGAATGATGTGGACATTTACGAGTTCTTCGTTGTCACCGCCCCGCGGGCATCACTGCCATATGTAGTTGGTGAGATGGATGAGTCTACATTCCGGCATGAGGCCGCCCACTTTGACGCGGAACACTGGGACGGTGATGTTGTGATTGGTTACTTCAGCCGCATCAAACACACACCGCAGCATTGTCTTTCCTGTATTGTTACACTTCCAGTATTTCAACAGCAGCGTGTGGGTTTCTTTATGTTGGATGTTGCCTATCGTTTAACAGCCATGCGGCAGTCCATGTGTGGATGTGAGGCGGCGTGCGGTACACACGGTGGTGCCATTTCACGTCCCTTCTCTCCACACGGACAGGCGTTGTTGATGTCGTACTGGCGGCAGCGCGTAACAGCAGCGTTAATGCAACAGGAATTACCATCACAGAGTATGAATAGCAATCACAATCACAATAATAATAATAATAATATCCATAACAATCAGTATAAAGATGAAAATAGTCAAAAGAAGAGTCATGAAGGAAACAATAGTAGCGACTCGAATGCCACCTTCTCATTCCGTGGGCTTCACGAGAAGGTTTTGGCGGGTGGATGTTACATACATGAAGAGGACTTGCGTTTCTTTGCTTATCATGATGAACGCTGCTTCTACGCGCGGATCACACCAGATGTGCCAGTTCCTATAGTGAATACAAGACGCAAAGTACCACCACCAGCAGGAGGAGGAGGATCAAAAGCAATAATAACAAATACTTCTTCAGATAATGCTACTACTACTACTACTACTACTACTACTACTACTACTGCTATTATTAGTACGAAAAGTAATGAGAAACAGGAAGAAGACGATAACGTTGAGGACCCACTGGAATTTATACCACCGTCGTCTGAGTTTGTGGGTTCGCTATTACTGTTTAAACACGATGTGGTGTGCGGTGAGAAAATACCGGGTGCTTTTGATGAGCGGTTTTGGGCCCGGGATGCCAGCGGCCGCCATCCATACACCCGTGCTCTATTTCACTACTAGGCTTTGTTTCTTTTTTTTTTCTTTTCGTATTTGTGTTGTTGATGTTTTTCTTCATTTTACCCTTCCTCTTCTGGTGAGAGAGGTGGGGGGTTCTTGGGGTTAATTTCCAACAACAACAGCAACGTCATTTTATTATTATTTCTTTACCGTCACTATCGGCAGCACTGTTGATATGTACACACACATACATACATATACAGGGTTGGTGTAAGCTTTGCATATCTTTCTCTCTGTTTTAAACTCATGTTTTTTTTTTGCATTTAAACTTATTTCTAGATTCTGTACTCTCTTTATGATTTTATCACTTGTGTTTTCTTTTTCTTTCTTTTTCTTTCTTTTTCTTTCTTTTTCTTTCTTTTTTACACAACCACCATACACTTGAGACGGGGAACAATTCTTTGTATTGCAATTATAGCAGCAATAAAGAGAACAGAAAATACCCACAGCTACAAATATATACGGACAAGCGAAGACACAACTGAGTAGAAAAGAGAGAAAAAAAAAAATACTTAAAGAAAAAAGAAATAGAACAGACCAAATCAAAAACAAGAAGAAAAGAGGCATACCCACTTGTACATACACGGGTACAAATTTATTATATATATTATTATTATACAGGAAATCAAAGATAAAGTAATACAAACACCAGACAACGATGCCTGCGGAGGAGAACACGCTTAGTCTCTTCCTAGCTGCGTGCCGCAAAGAGGGAGTGAAGCAGCCTAATACAATTCTTATTGAGTTCTTCCGTGAACACCCATCACCCAGCGAGATTGAGGAGATTGACCTCAGCAAAAACTACGTTGGCAATCGCGGTATTATGGCTCTGCTGGATGTCATTGAAGTCTTGCCAGCATTCCGCTTTTTGAACTGTTCCAACCAGAAGTTGTACAACACCGATCTCAGCGATGACAGTGTTAGAGGGAACGCGACGGTAGATCGCATTGTGGAGGTGTTTAAGGTGCACCCCACCGCCAACGCACTGGATATCAGCAACAATCCCATTTCCAACTACGCTGGTCGCAAACTGTTGGTACTCACACAAGTCAACCGCCGCATCTGCCGTGTGGAGTTGAGTGAAACCCGCGTGGACTTTGAGCTCCGCAAACGCATCACGAAAGAGTGCGAGAAGAACACCATCGCCCTGTGGGAGGCGCAGGAGCCGGAGACGCCGAAAGAAGAGGAACGGGCATTCGGTGAGGGCCCCGTGTGGGTGCCCAAGCAGGCCGCACCCGATCTCACGGCCATTGGCGGTGGAAAGAACAGACGCCGCACCGTGCGCAGTGAAGGTATTGACCCGGAGAAGGCAAAGATGTACAAACCACCATACTTTGAGAAGTCAGAGGAGGAGGTGCAACTTATCACGAAACTCCTCACACACAATGTGCTCTTCTCATTTCTCAACACACGTGATATTAAAACCGTGGCAGGTGCAATGCAGCGGGTAGTCTTCAAACACGACGACTGTATTATGGAAGCAGGACAGACTACATGTGATAAACTGTACATTATCCAATCTGGCAATGCGGATATCATCAAGGAGGGACAAAAGGTGTACTTAAAAACAGAAGGCACAGCAGTAGGAGAGTTGGAGTTAATGTATGATACGCCTGTTGTGGCCACTGTGAAGGTGTGTACAAATGAACTCGTGGCCTGGGTGTTGGATCGTGAAACGTACCGCAATCTCGTGATGGGAACGGCCATTCGTCGCCGTGAAACTTATATGCAATTCCTCGCAAATGTCCCGTTCCTCGGCGGTCTTGACAATTATGAGAAGTTACAACTCGCCGATGCCCTCAGCAGTGATGAGTTCGAGCCCGGTAATTACATCATCCACTACGGTGAGGAGGGGGAATGGCTGTATATTATCATGGAGGGCACCGTTGAGGTGATTGGACGAGATGCGAATGGAACCCCCACGCGGGTTTGTGAGTTCACACGCGGTGATCACATTGGAGAGTTGGAGTTTCTCAACAATCACCGCACGGTTGCCGACGTGGTCGCCAAAACGCACGTCATCACGGCGAAGTTAAATCGCCGACACTTCGAGATGTGTCTCGGCCCCGTGATGGATGTACTCAAGCGATGTGCACATGATCCAAAGTACGAGTACTATCAGAACGTTCTCCGTACAGGTGCCGCCCCACCATCACATGCAGAGTCATCATGAGAGTATTAGAGGATAGAAGAATAGGTCTATTATATATATATATATATATATATATATATAAATATAATGCTGTAGGTGTTTGTGTGTGTGTGTCTTCTGAGTCAATTGGCAAATGAACGGGAATAAAGAAAATGGGCGGGAAAACAAGAACAAAAACAAAAGGAATGGAAAGTAATAAGAAAAAAAAGAATCAAGAAAAAAAAGACCAATCAGGATAAGGAATGGAAAGAAGTAGATAAAACGAAAAAAAAATGAAAGCAAAAAAAAAAAAAAAGAACCTTTTCCAAGAGTGATCGCAAGAGTGAAAACTTCAACAGTGTGGAGGATAGAAACAAAAAAAAAAAATAATAAATCTACTATCAGTATTATTGCTTTTATCATTGTCACACTGATATTATTATTGTTCGAATTATTATTAGTAGTATTATTATTATTGTAATGATCGCTCTTTTTTTTTCTTGAGGACAAATGATGCTTGAACACACACACATTACCTATACTAGCAGAGAGTCTCATATGTATAAATTATTGCTTCTTTGTCTTTTTTATTTATTTATCTGATAATATATATATTTATATTTATATTTATTTATTTATATATATATCTATTATTGTAAATGTGAATGTGTGCTTGTACAAGTGCATCCGTATATCATTTGATGGTATATATATGTTCATATACTCTTGCGTGTGCATGCAGGTGTTTGGGTACATTCACCACGTTACATGTGTCAAGTTTTTTTTTTTTTGTTTGTTTGCACTAACCTCGCCTGTTCCGCAGGTGAGATGATGAGAAAAAAAGAAATAAAATCGAACGGTCACAACAGAACAACAACAAGAACGAACAGAACAGAAATGAGGTCATGCAGTTTTTATGTACAGAAGAAAAAAAAAAAGAATGTGAGGGAAAACTGGGGAGAGTGGTTTGCATTTTCTTTCTCTCCTGATGTGTCTGCATGTATAAGCTTTATTTGCTTATTTGAACCTGCGCTATATTTTTCCCTCCCTCACCCACTTCACCCCTTTCTGTTTTTTTTCCCATTCTTTCTTATAATTTGTTTTGCGTTTCTTTTTTTTTTTATGTTTTTTTTTTTTTTTTT
>NW_021639872.1:378224-410582 GCF_002087225.1 Trypanosoma theileri
TTTCTTTTTCCTTTTCTTTTTCTTTCTTTGCATAAGAAGACACCCCCGCAAAAGAAATGACGGCGAGTACAGCTCGCACTGCCGTGGATCTCAACAATCATAAAGAGGAGAAGAAGAAAAAGAAGAGCGATGAGGAGGAGGATCCCATGCGGGAACTGCTGGAGGTGTATCTGCGCGAACACGCACCATCGCGGCTTGCGGATCTCAACACACTCACGCAACACCCGCGGCTCAACAACGCACACGACACCGAAAAAGTGTACGCGCGGCTCAACAAAATGTACGCACGCGAGCGGGCCGCCACTGCCCGCCAGCGACGGCGAATGACGGCCTTTTATCAACAGTACGCCCCCAGTGAGGCTGGAAAGATACAGCCCCTGCTGGAACGTGGACTGAGTGAAGAAGTTGTGTTTAACGCGCTCTACAAGAAGTACGGCGTTCCTGCGGAGGAGCAGATGTACAGCAGTGAGGCGCAGGAACAGCGGCGAAGGGAAATTACCGCATTCTTTAAACACTATTACTATCATCATCAACAACAACAAGAGGCATCTCAAGAAGAAAAAGAAAAAAATGCGGAGGCGGAGATGGCGGCGATTGAAGAGGCAATGAACATGGATGGACCGCTTGATGTTGTACTGCGGCAACTGCGTGAGAAATACAAATATACCGGCGAAGAGACATCACCCCCCGCTGCTCACAACGCAACAGTAGAAGAAAAAGAACAATCTCAACGATCTCAACAAAAACAAAAAGGACGGAATAAAAGTGACGAAAGGTCTGCGTTGCGACAACGTCTTACTGCCTTCTATGCAATACACTGTCCGAGCAAAGTGGAGGAAAAGGTAACTTATGCGATGTCTCTCAATGTAGATGAGGATGTTCTCTTCTCTTCACTGCACCGCCGCTATCACCTTGACGCGGATGGCAATCCACTTTCCAACACGGATAGTTCTACAGCAACCACAACAAGAACAGGAACAACAACTGAGAGGGAACAACTGCGACAGCGACTCATTGCATTCTACGAGAAACACAATCCTGTTAATGTGGAAGCTAAAGTTCAACGTGCACTTTCACTCAACGTGGACGAGGAAGAACTCTTTCGCGCTTTATATCGACAGTACCATCTCGATGAGAGTGGTGAGCCCATTGTGAAGAGCACGGACACACATGTGCCTTCAAATGAGGACGAAGATAAAATAACAATAAAGGATACACCACAGATGGAGGAGCAGACAACAGTAGAGAACCCTACAGGAAAAGAGGATTCAATAATAGAGAATAACAACGTGAGAACAAAAGATGAGATAACATCTGAGAATGATAAGAAACTCACAGACAGTGTGACAACTCTGAACCATCACGATCTTCTGCAGAAGTTCTTTCAAGAGTTTTATGAAGAGAAGAAAGAAATGTTGCAACAACAGTGGATGAATACAGGGATGGGTGACGAGGAACTGATGAAGTTTCTCTACAAACTTAAAGAAAATGGAGAGATCATGCCTTCCATAGAACCAAAGGCTCTGCCACAACATCTCCCTCCGCCATTGTTTGCCTTTGATGAACAACTCGAGCGACTCACGACGTTTGAAATGGTCCCAGCGGTTCCGAGTGCCGTAGAAGTGCAGAAGCCAATAACAACAACAACAACAACAACAAAGGAATCAGCAACGGCAATGATGTCAAGTACATACCCTTCTGATGTATGTGAAAATTCTTTTCTTACTCTCTTTTCACGACACACGCGTTGGTTTGCAGGGAATGGCTGGAAGCATATAAAGTGTGATGAATTGCGCAATACTCTTCTTTCTGATCTTGCCGAATTCACTGGTTGGTCTTATGCGAAAGATATGGATGCTGTTATAGTGGAGCAGCAACAAGACCAGCAGGAGGGAGTGCATGTAACCTTCTTTATACCATGCAGAGATCGTACCTCTGCAGAAACAAATGAAAAGATGGTTAAAACAGCTGTATTTCCTTCTGTACAGCAACTACTCTTAGATCAAATGCTCACACAGCAACAAGATGGTGATGGGGAGGAGACTTTATGCGTGAATGTGCGCTGTCTCTTTCCCCGCATGCGGGGCTCTGTACTGCGGCGTGCACCGGACGCCCAACGGGCTCTTTTTGTGCGGGCACTCGAAGTGGATCTTCTCGCACACGCAGCGCAGTCCGGCGCGTCGCATCTCACACTTGGCAGTCGCATGTCCGTACGCGGGGGAAAAGGACTTGAACTGCGATGTGAGATGTACTTTCCCAGTGATGCCCAGGCGGGGGCATATGTGATGTTGCTCCTCAGTGATAACGCCGTGTACTGTCGAGAGGCACGCCGCACGTATGCTTTGCTCGGCGGTGATGCTCATGAGGTCGCAGTAGCAGTTGTGACCCCAATCCCTGCTTCTATTGCTGTTAATAATAATAATACTGATGGTGTTATTGATGGTGATGCGTGGTCCGCTGCAGACCGTGAGGCAGCGCTGGAGTGTCGAGAGTCTCAGTTGCTGGCGCGGGAGAAGGAACTGCAGAGCCGACTAATGCTGTTGGAGCAAAGAGAGAAAGTTGTGCGTCGTCTTTCCACTCGAGATGCTGTGAGTGGTGTTGGTGTTCCCACTATTATTAACAGCAGTACAGAAGATCGCGCTCTGCGGCTTGCCTCAGAGGTGAGAGCACGATTAGCGGGCCATTAAGTGTTATGAAGTATTTATTTCTTTATCTAAAATGTGGAGAAGTGAATGTAGGAAGCCTGTGAGGCAATAATGATGAACAAAAAAGGATGTTCTGAAATAGCTATCAATTAACGCTATAAACTATTCTAGTTTATGGGGATAGGTAAGAGTTTAGTTATACCTTCATTTTATTTTTTCCTTTAGTTTATTTTTTTTCTTTATCGTTCCAAATCTAGTGTCTTGTGAAGAGATCGTTCAGTGTACCGGTATTTCTTTGGATGTGTTCCCCTTTCCCCTTCCTCTTCCTTTTATTATAATAAGTGAACATACACATAAATGTATATGTATTGTTCTTTATTATTATTATTATTATTATTATTATTATTTCCCCACCTGTTCATTCTCCCTTTCATTCTCTCTTTCATTCTCTCTTTATTACACTGTGAAAGGAACGGCGGGTGCTCATGCCATCCCCGCTGTATGTTGATGGCCGTGCCGCTCTCATGTCACCCGTCGCTATTCGCACGTATCGCCAATCGGGACTTCTCGTCGCCCGCCGTCTCATCGCGCCGCATCTCACGGCTGCACTCACCGCCGCGTGTCGCACCGCCGCTGCCGCCCGCGGCCCGCGCGTGTTTCCCGGCATCGACGACGAACACAACGGCCGCGTGGAGTTCAACGCACAAATGACGCCGAAGCCAACGGCGAATCTCGCAGCGCAGACACCACCACCACACATACAGGAACAGTTGCGGCGTCAGGATGAGGCGCAGACCCTCGAGCGACGCTACCGGAAGGTGATGTTGAAGTGCAAAAATATGCGAGAGGTGGATCGGGTGTATGCAAAGCTCGCAGCACAGAGAGAACAGTATATGAAATTCAAGGATGTGAAGAATTTTGCAACAGAGGAGGAGGAACGTAGAGGGCGTATGAGTGATCATCGCATACGTGAGATAGGTGACAAGTATAAGTACGATGATGTGAAGAAGAGCTTTGAGGCATACAGAGATAGTGGAAAGATGGAACTTGAGGTTCGTCGTGACTACCACCTGGATCGTGCCCTGGAGCACTTGCAGAACTGGTCCAAGTGCTGGTGTCGTGTTTGGCCAGAGTCAACACCTTTGCAGAAGTTGTTACTCCAACAACAAGAAGAAGGAGAACTACAGAAAACAGAATTTGGTGAGTTGGGTAGAGTAATTGGTGAGGCGGCGGCGGCACTATCAGGGGGTATAGTTATTCGTCTATTTGACGATGCCGTACATGATGCCCATAATTTTCTCAACTGCACTCCGTTTCATTTTGTAGGGAACTCAACAAACTTTAGAAGTCTCACTAGTCTAACAGTGTTGATAGGACTCGAATGTGAAAAAACGGCTGTAGCAGGAGTACCACAAACCCTCGTTATCCCTGGATCTCATCATGTGATGCAAGAGTTCACACAAGACGGTAAAGATTTTAGTCGTTTTCGAGCAGGTGGTGTATTTGACATGGGAAGAGCTATTCGTCAAATTGAAGGACTGCGTGAGTTACCTGTAGTACAACTGGAACCACTTGAGCCTGGTAGTGTGCTATTCATCAATCATTACACACTAAGTGCACTGCAGCCAACAATGTGTGGATCTGCTGCACCGTACGTACCACCATCTGTCCGTGCCGTTAATGGGCCGTATCAATATGCGATGACACTCATGCCACATCGTTGTGTATTTGATGGTCTGAGGAACTCGTGGTCATCGCGGGATACACACGGTCCACTGCATGCGTGTAAGGCCGGTGATCCACTCACCAACGATACTCTCTTCCCGGTATTACATCGGGCTCTCGATGTGGAGTAAGTCACAATAACAGAAACTGAGTGTGTGAACCAGGTATATACACACGGAGTCTTTTTCCCTCTCTTTCTTTCTCTTTCTCTCTCTCCCTCTATCATTATCTATCTTTATATGCCTGTTTTTTTTTTTTTTTTAATTTGTACATGATTGTTTTTATTTCTCTATTATTTCATTGCTATTGTTATTTTCTCCTACTACGTGTATATCAAGAGAAACACCAACATCATTAGTAACAATTGTTTAACATGAGCACAGAAGCTTTGTCGTGTATTCAAAATGGCATGATCTTCGAGCGAGAAGGAAGACTTGGCAAAGCAGAAGAGTGGTATGTAGTGGGTATACAAAGGCTCCGTGTCGCTATGCAGGACACATCAATTGGAAATTCACAGAAAATGGTATTGGGAGAATATCTGCAAGACGCGGCACGTTCTGTTCAGCGGATTCGAGAAACTAGACGACGACGGCAACAACAACAAGAACAAAAAAAGCAACCATTAACAAACAATACTGTCACTTTGTCAACATCATCGGCTCAAGGGAACCAACAACAACAACAACAGGAAAATGATGATGGTGGTGATTATTTGAGTTTTCTAGACGGTCAATCAGAGAATTTGACCACTCCAAACACCACTTCGTTATCTTATCAGGCGAATAACAACCCTCCTGCGGCAGTGGCAACCCCACCACCATTACCATTACCAACAACACCAACACCAAGAAGTAGAGTGACAACACCACCACCACAGATACCACCAACATCATTACAGAGACATTCCAGCAACTCCTTGGCAGCTCACTTTGCACCGCGTGCTTCAGATCTCGTTATGAAGGCTATAGATGTCGCCACGATTCTTACAAAACAGAAAGAATACAAACGTGCTGTGGATGTACTTCAGCACGCCTATGATATGGGAAGGCGGGAACGCAACAGACCTGCAAATTTTAATCGAATTGAAGAACATTTATTACTTTTGAGACGTGAGTACTACAACCGCTTTAAACCACGATTTCTGCAGGATAATCCAGTTTTACCGGAGGAGATGGAAATTCTTAGGAAGTCTGGTATCACATCAACAATCCTTCTCCCTATTTGGGATGATTTACAGGAGGGTTATGGTAGAGAAAATGTTTTTATGCCTTGTGAAGGACACTGGGAGGACTCATTTACGCCTCGACTCTCATCACTTCAACGTCAGGCTGGTGCAGAATATCTTCGAATAGGTGATATTAAACCTGATGTAGAACTTAGCATCATACATACTGCTGATCCTTTGAATGTGAAACAGACTGTGGTGGGAGATTGTTCAATGGTGTGTAGCCTTATTATATGTGCCTCATATCAGCAGAGATTCCCAAAAGGAAAAATAATTAATAACGTTATTTTTCCACAAGATAATAATGGTGATCCTGTAGTTAACCCAAAAGGAAAATATTGTGTTAAGATGTTGTTAAATGGTATGACACGACTTATCACTGTAGATGATCGTTTTCCTGCAAATCCTCGCACACGTGGGATGTTGTGTACATATAGTCGTGATAAATCTGAATTGTGGGTATCAATAATGGAGAAAGCCTTTGTAAAGGTCTGTGGTGGAAGTTACGATTTTCCAGGAAGTAGTAGCAGTGGGGACCTCTATAAACTATCTGGTTGGCTTCCGGATGGTATTATGCTTGATGCAGAAAATTTTGACCCTGAATTACACTGGAATCGGTTGTATAAGAGACATGTTGATGGTTCTGTTCTCATAACAGCAAGTACACCAGCCCTATCTGAGGATATGGAAAAGAAGTTTCGACTGGCCTCAAGTCATGCTTACGCAGTACTAGGAATGCGAGAGATTGGTGATGAACGTCTTTTAGAGTTGAAGAATCCATGGGGACAACGATCTTGGAATGGGGCGTACTCTATTAGTGATAAACGTCCAGAGGCAATAAAATTACTTTCAGATTTGCAGTATACAGATGAACTAGCTGATCAAGGAGTTTTTTGGATTACATGGAGTGATCTCTGTAAGCATTTCTTTCGTTGTTCACTTAGTTGGAATCCTTATATGCTTTTTAAAACACCTGAAGGCATGTCGCGTAGGCCTACTCGACTTTCATGTCATAGTCGTTTTCCATATACTCTAAGTGTAGGGCAGATGCCACAGTATCATATTGGCATAAGTAAAGCATCACGACCTTCACGTATGCATCTCGTATTCTCACGTCATATTACGGATGTGGAATCTTTTGGGCAACAGTTTGAGAAGGACCACCCAGGGGTACCTTATGTAGCTTTGAAGGTTTATGATGTAACACGATATCCTTCTATTGCTCAACATCTTGGAGCACAATGTACATTTGGTATGTGTTATTGTCGTCGATTGGCACACGGAACAGAGTTAGAAAAAGTCCTTGAACCGCTAAATGAAGTTATTTACAAAAGTGTAGCAGCACATACAGTGAGTTTTACTTGTCCAGCTGGGACAAGTAATCTTCTTGTTCTTGTTAGCCGATTAGAGTCAACTGTAAAGGAGGAATTTAGTTTCTCACTTACTTTGCATACAGAATGGTCACAAATAAAACTAAACGAAAAGGAACAATCATCTGGTGGTGTTTACATGCACGCTATCCCACGTAATAACCTAAAGTACTGTTCTGTAATACAGGGAAATTGGGTAAAAGGGGTGAGTTGTGGTGGAAGGAGTGATTCACAAACCTTTGTGTACAATCCACAATATCTCCTTTCGTTATTAAAACCGTCAATGATTTCTGTAAGATTGTGTACAGCAGAGTGTGAACCATCGGTGCAAGTGCATGTTGTGAAGAAGGAGCAAAATACTTCATATGAAGAAGTTAAGTGGTCATCACGGATTGGTGCTATTAACTCTGAGTGTAATCTCCTTCTACAAGCACCACTCTACGCCCATGGTGGTGTTGTTGTGGACACAAGTCTTCGAACATGTCTTTCGTTTGACACTAAACGGCTTCTTGGTGAGAAAAAACAACAACAACAACAACAAGAAAAGGCGATGGTAACAGAGCCGCTTCCACCGCTTCCTTCGGGTAATTATACCATTATACCTGCACAATGGGTTAGTGGTGTTCCTGCTTCTTTTGAACTTGTTGTAGAGACTACAGAACCACATAAATTGCAGGAGATTCCACCAGAGGGCAGTGGTTTTAAAGAAACAGTGCTGCAAGGGGAACTCAAAGGCGGCAGCGCAGGTAATCCGCTCGCACTGATGCCAACAACTGACACGTACTTTTCTAGTAATAGCAAGGTATGCATTGTGGCCACATCACCTGGTATTTTAACTGGTCGTTTGCTACTCTTATTGAAATCACAGGATGGGAGTAAAAGCCCAGAGAAGGGTGTTGCCATTAATGTGAGTCTTTTTCGGTCAAAAGGCGCAGTGTCAATGGAACTCATCGCTTCTTCTGGGTCTTATGATCCTTGTAGTGTTGCATTACCACCAGTGAAAGTGGATGCAAACACTACCTATGTCTTGATAGTATCCTCTGCTAAACCATCCCACGTAAAGTACGTACTGCGTCTTTATTCTAGTTGTGTTGTAAGTGCGCAACTCTCTTAATCTTGCTTTCTTTACTCGTATCGAAAGACATATATCTATATCTATATGATATACATAACTATATAGTATTATATGCATATATGTCCTTATTTATACCGGTTTATTACTGGTGATAACCTTTTTTTTTTCATTTTCCTTTTCTCCTTTTTTTTCTGTTTCTAATCTTGTTATTCTTCTTGATTATTCCTGTATCCATTTCACTTTACTCCTTTCCTACTTTTGCTATTTCCTCTGTTCTTTTTCTCCACACACACACACACACACACACATACACTATGAGGTCTGATGCGTCTCCGCACTCTCTGTGTGCCGCTGGCTGCCCCGCTATGCACAACCACGCGCGCCTTCTCTGAAGTGAAGTGCAATTACGACGGCACCGCCACCCCGCCGTGGCCCGCGGCCGGCGAGGCGCCAAAATATCCGCCCGCCCGCGCCGATCACCCGCTGCCGAAGCCGCGGATGCGCAAGACGCAGACGGAGTGGATGTTTTATCACGGGCACGGCGGCCGGCTCGGCGTCTACGGCCCATCGCGGGAGATCGCCGACTTTGAGTTCGCCGACGGCACACCGTCGAGCATCAGCGGCCGCCGCTACGCCTTCAAACACCATCAGGACTATTTGCTCGTGCAGTTGATTCGCGCCGGGGCGGTGGTGGAGCGCTACGCCGCGCACGGCCTTCTTCCGCGAGTGCCGGGAACGGCGGAGCAGCGCGATTGGGATCCCGCCATCCCACTCTTCCTGGAGGATGTAGACGAGCACGGCAGACCACCACCAACGCCACTCCAGGGCCAACAGCAACAACAACAACAGCAGCAGCAGGTAAATAATATGATGTGCGCTCGTATGATAGATGAGAGGATGGGACGTACAGCACACACACCGAATGAGTTGGCAAACCGTCATGAGGGTGAGAAACTGGAACCAAACACGATGTTTGCATCATACGATCCTAGTGCCTTCGTTTCGGATCACGTGAAAATGCGGGATGATAAGAGACCGTACTGGTCAAGGCGTCGCTGGGCTCTAACAGACAAATTCTTGGTTCCTAAGAGTCCAAAGGCAAAGAATACCATCAAGGACGAGTAGAGAGAAATAGAGAAATATAGAGAGAGAGTGTGTGTGGTACAAAAATAGAAAAGAAAAAAGAAGACGAAGCACCTCCTCCTTATTCTGTACTGATACTCTCTTAGTAGCTCTCTTTTTATTTATTTTATTTTTGCGTTACCGCGTGTGTATACGTCTGTGATTGTGTAATTGAAACATATGCTGAGAAGATGGTAGGATGGGAGATAGCTTGATGAAATGAGGAAGAAAGAAAGAAGGAAAAAGGAAGAACATTTATCATTACATTGCCTACATACTGCAAAATGAAAGAAAAACGAACAAAGAATCTGCTGTCATAAATACGTTTGGCACATTTCTTTAGGACTATGTGTGAATATATTTTTCTGTGATTCTTTTTTTATTATTTTATTTTTCGTTGTTTCTTGCTTTCGAAACATCATCGTAGCCATAAACAATATTCTTTACATGGATATGTATATATATATATACTACTTGTATCATTGCTACTGTTCGTGTTTTTTTTTTTAATTTCATCAAATTGATCTATATGTGCTTTTTTCTTATTTTTGAATTCTCTTCTTTTTTTTTCTTGTTTTTGCCAATAATAATTGTTAGGGTGTACACTTCTCTCATATGGTGTGCACACCTCGGACCGCTGGTGAAAACACCATTACTGTAGCGGTACGGAAAAGGCCTAAAATAATCCCGAAGGAATCGGATGAGAATGACGTGGTGCGTTGTGAGGGGTCAACTACCATTGTTGTATACGAGCCAAAGACAAAGTTAGACCTCACTCCTGTTATTGAACCCAACGTATTTAGTTTTGACCACGTCTTTGATGATACATCAACTAATGCAGATGTGTATGAAACCTGCTGTCGCCCATTGCTGCAAGACGTAAAAGAAGGTGGTGGTGCTGTTATCTTTGCCTTTGGACAGACTGGTAGCGGCAAGACACACACAATGCTCGGGCGCGCAGGTGTTTGTCAGGGATTATACGGATTTACTGTGGCCGAACTCCTTACAACAGGTGCGGCATCCGCGCTTGTTGTTAGTTTCTACGAGGTGTACGGGGCGAAACTCTTTGATCTCCTTAATGGACGTGCAGCTGTAAAGATGTTACAAGATGAGTTTCGCAATATTCACATAGTTGGCCTCTCGGAACGTGAGGTGTCTACTGAAGAAGAACTGCGTCAGCTTATGTCAGAGGGCCAGATGCTACGTGCAAGCGGAATTACACACGCTAATGATAGAAGTTCAAGATCCCACGCGATACTTGGAATAAAAGTTCGTATGCAAGGAGGTACGGTTCCTTGTGGTAGAATTACATTTGTAGATTTGGCCGGTAGTGAACGGGCAGCTGATACGGCTGATGCAGACATTAAAGTACGTCGAGAGGGGGCTG
This sequence comes from Trypanosoma theileri, assembly GCF_002087225.1. Classification (NCBI taxonomy): domain Eukaryota; phylum Euglenozoa; class Kinetoplastea; order Trypanosomatida; family Trypanosomatidae; genus Trypanosoma; species Trypanosoma theileri. The sequence goes on from NW_021639872.1 coordinate 388,774, forward strand.
AAATAAATAAGTCACTCTTGGCCTTAAAGGAATGTATTCGTGCTATGTCAATGCGCAAAAAGCATATACCTTTTCGTGCCTCTAAGTTAACGCAAATATTAAGTGAGAGTTTTACTGGCCGATGTAAAACATGTGTAATTGCCAATATCTCTCCATGTCAGCGTCACTGCGAGGACACATTGAACACTCTGCGTTATGCCCATCGAATTAAAGAATTGAAATGTCCGACGAATGGTATGCTCGAACATGAGGTACCAACACCCTGTCCCAACTGTGGTTTACCTGTTTTTACAGGTGACAAGCATGTTTGCTTGCGCATGAACGTGCAATGTCCACATTGCCGACAGGAGATGGACAAACAAGATCTTGAGGCTCATCTCACAGAGTGTAAGGAATTTCCTATTCGATGTCCACACTGTAATGAACACCTCTTCCGTGGAGAATTAGTACGACACAATCGTCGCTGTGTTAGATTTCCTGTTCGCTGTCCATATTGCTCTGCCCATGTCCTGCGAAACGCATTGGAAAAACATATCCTAGCAGAATGTGCCGCAGCAAAGGAAAAGTGTAGGTACTGCGGAGAACTCTTTCCGAGACACTCTTTAGCCTCACATGAACTTGAATGTGATATGATGAAAGTTGCATGCTCCTTTTGCTTGCAATATGTTCGCAAGGGACGTTTAGAAGCACACACTGTGTCGTGTTGGAAAAACCCGAACCGAAAGGTTCTACCAACACCACTCCGTTCAGAGTCAAGTCCCTCAGTAGCTCCTTCTACTGAGCCAGACTCACGCGTGTCAAGGGAGAAAGAACAACAGGGTCAACAACTACAGCAACAGCAGCAACAACAACAACAAGAGCAACTACAACAACAGCGTCGGCTGATTGGTGGAAGAGTACCACGACAACTCAAACTACCTCGACGATCAGGGTCAACATGTAATGGTGATGGACCATCATCATCATCATCATCACCATCTCCCTCTAGAGTTCGTAGTGATGGAGAACATGTCTGTCCCTATGCGAGGTACGGTTGTAGTGATGTAGTAACGGATTCAAACTTGGCAACGCATCTTACAGCTGCAGTTGCTAAACACCTCCGTTTGGTGTCTATCTACGCCGACCGAATGGACGTGGAGAATGCCGCACTACGTCGTCTTGTGGTTACCAACAATAGTCAAGCCCCCGAAACGCAATGAATATATTTTCACTGTGAATTATATTGAATTATGCCCTGAACCCTTTTCATTCATCCCTTCATTGGATTCCTTTATCGGATGGCGTGTAGGTTGATGAAGGGAAAGGGGTGGTGGTGACTTTTTTTTTTATATATCTGTGTTTATTTCTGTGTTTGTTTCTTTTTCTTTTTTTCTTTGTTTGTTTTTGAGTCTCTAGTCGTTTAACGCCCGGGAGCCCACTTTTTAAAAAATATCTTTTTACCAAAAGATAGCCATTGGAATGGCAACGATGTACTGTGCTGCTTCCCATACTTTGAATTCAAACTATTCTTATTGCTCTTTTGTTTGTTTTTGGGCGTTTTCGTTTCTTTTTCCCTTAAAAGAAAAAAAAAAAGAAAAAAACTTATTCAAAGCTCCCCTGTCCCTTAATCTTTTTTTTTTTTTTTCCTCTCTTCTTTTTTATTCTGTCACCTCTACTGCACTGTGTACACATATATATACGTACACTCACCATATTGTAAATAAATAAATATATTCCTAGCGACCTAGGTCCGTACATATATACCAGTACACACACCTCTGTCTACCTATCCACCATAGTTAGTAAACACACACACTCACTCACTTTTATCTCTTCCCTTATATAAATATAAATATATATATATATATACAGTAGTCTCTCTCTCTCTCTGTGTGTGTGTGATGGCGGAGTTAGAGCGACTGCGGGCGGCGAATGCGGAGCTGCGGGCGGAGAATGCAGAGTTGCGGCGGCGGCTGACGGCGGAGCGGGCGGGTCTCACGCCGGGCGCGTGGGCGGCGGCGAGCGGCGCGGCGGTCGAATTGCAGTTGGCGGGCCGAATCCGCGAGCGCGACGGGGCGGCCACAATTCTCGCGCTCCACGACGAACTCCGCCGACTAAGTCAACAGTGCGGGCGCTACGCAGACGCCCTCGAGGAGGCCCGCGGGAACTTTGTGGAGATGAAGCGGCTCTACAGCGAACTCAACCAACTAGTCGCCTGCTGCAGCACACCAACCCCATAGTAACCCAAACGATAACCACAAAACGCACCCCACCTCTCACGGACGCGCACTAAGATGCCTACTAAGTGTCTACGAAAGACAAAAGATGCAAAAAAAAAAAGAGATATACGTATATATATATATATATATATATATTTACGTATATAACCGAGGAAGCCATATATTTTCCCATCTTGTGCAAGTTTCCCTTCCTTTCTTTCGCCCCTCTTTCACGCTCAGTGACTCACTGACCTTCTTTGTTTCCCTCTCTGTTGTTGTTGTTGTTGTTCTCTCTCAGTCCCTCTCTATGGCATCTTTGTGTATCTATGAATTCATTCTAACCCCTTGCTTTTTTTTTTTTTTATTCCTTCTTATTTTGGGTGGTCCTTCTCCCAATCACTATGAGAAGTATATACATATATATATGTACAGGGTATAAGAAGGGTAAAGAAGACTCTGAGAATACATACATACATACAAACACACATCGGATTCTTAAGTAAAAAAAAAAAAAAAATAGTACATTACAAGAGTGGGGAATTAGAAAGAATTCAAAGAAAGAAATAACGTGAGAAAAGAAACAATGAGACCAGATTACATGGGTGTTATGTTCTTGACGAGCGCTGTCGTGTCGTTCAACGCCGGAATGTGGCAAATCTTTCGCCGAAATGAGAAAAGAAGGCTATTGGAGAACCACAAAAATTTGTTAAAGCCAGCTCTACATGAAGTCCCACCGGACGATGTACCCATTGATGAGTTTGAATTTCGTCGTGGGGACTTTGAGGGTACATTTGATAATGAGGGTTCCGTACTTGTAGGACCGCGTGCACTTCCCTCATTTAAAGGCGCAGCCACCAACGACGAAAGTAAAGGCGGTTTTTTTGTTATGACCCCTTTTGAAGTGGCTAACACGAAGCAGTTCATAATGGTGAACCGCGGGTGGGTTCCCATTGACGCAGGCAAGCACCGCACGTTGTTGATGCAGTACATTGGAGAGGGTTTCGCACCGGGCTCCGTGCGGGGAATCTTCCGCCGTGAGGAGTTTCTCGGTGGATCACTTTTCTGGGGATCAAACGAGGACAACGAGGGACCTGTGGCCGCCGATCTTTCCTGGCTTGTGCTGCGCCCATGGAACATGGCGTTGGATTACTACAAGCGACGGTGGGGACCGCGCAACCTTGAGGACTCTGTCGCCCAGCACGGCGCACACCACTTTTATCTGGAGATGCTGGAGGACTACTCTGGCGACGACCAGCGGATGGTGCGTGGGCACGCGTGGCCATGGCGACGAAGTACGGAGGAAGTGACGTACGTGCATCTGCTGCCGGTTGTGCACACCATGTATGTCTTCTTCTGGTTCTCTGTGACGATTGGGTCACTTTATGGTATGGGCAGATGCTATCAGCGGCAGAAGGAGCTTTTCCGTTTGCGAAAACAAATGACCGCACGGACAACGATGCTGGAGCGGAAACGTCAGGAAGAAGCACAGGCGTACTTGAAGGCCATGGAAGATGTGGAGCGACTGAAGAAGTTGGGTGGAGCATCTGCTGCACAATTAGGGACACAGCAATCAGAAAGCAATGAAACAAAAACAAAGTCGTAAATAGGTACACATAAATATGACTATTTGCACTTGATGTTCATGCTGGTTTGAAGTGGATGATGCAGAGGTAAATGAAAGTGAACTACCGGGCGGTAAAAAAAAGAAAAAAAAAGTATACACGTACAGAGAGTTCATATTATTATTATTATTTATTGTTAATTTAATTTACTTGGGTTTGCTTTTCTTTCTTTTCTTGTTTATCTTTTATTAATATATATATATATATATATATATATAACTATAGTAAAGACTGTTTAATGAACTCTGCGCCCCTCGACACGTTCTTGTCGTTGTGGTTGTGTGTTGATACTCCAGCAGACCTGTCAAAACTGTTGGCGTGCATCACTGCTGAAGATATCAGCAAGAAGAAGGAAGGTTTGCGTGATGATGAGATGAGGCGCGTGTATGAAGCCTGTTGCTCTAAAGGCAGAGAGTGGGATTTACTACATGCACTCTTTACACTACAGCAGACGGCGACTGATGTCCCACTGAAGTTGGTGGATGTAATGATCGTTTTGCTTTGTTGGGAGGCGGTATTGATGCACTCGGTGCGGTGGTTTTTTGCGGAGTGTTCACAGTATATTGAACAACTGATTACGCGTGGCCGCAGCGCGGATTCTTTTGGTAGAGTTTCCTACGAGAATGCCGTGAAGAACGTTGCGCTTGCTTTATACAGCTGGAATGATGAAATGTTATGGCGTCTGGACGTTATTCTGAATGAGACGTCGTTTCAGAGTGGTGATAACGGAGTTGCATACCTGCAAACTATAGGCGATTCTCTAGTAGGCGAGAGTCAACAACAGGATCAAGATGAGTATCAACAGAAAGAAAATGATATAACAACAACAACAACAACTACTACTACTACTACTACTACTGATATTACTACTACTACTACTACCACTGCTGCGGTTGCTGGTGAGGAGTTTTCTATTTCTACATCAACGATGGTCTTGTTTCCGTCATTATTAATGTCATTACCATCCTCTTCTGGACTAGAGGAGTCCACCGCAGATATTGAGACATATGGTAGAATGCGGTCAGCCGTTTCACAATCACATTACACGGGAGATACATCTAGTGACACAGCGTTGTTGGTAAGGAGTGCAAATGATAAGCTGTCAATTGAAGAACATGATAAAAGGAAGAAAAGAAGAAATAACAATAAAAACTTTTCTTGCAATGGATGCTAGTTTTTTTTTTAATCTACTACATGTAATTTGCTATTGGGGTGAGTGGGGTGGTGGCGTTGTGGTTGCCTTTGCATATTTCTGACTAACCAAATAATTCGCGAGTAGATATTTTTCTTCATTTGTACAGTCTCTCCTATTATTATTATTGAGATGCAACTGTAATCCATTTGAAATCTTTTTTTTTCTCTCTCTCGTCCAGAGTTGTACATTTACTTCTTCTCATACCACTTTTTCTCCCTTTCTCTTCTATTTTTTTTTTTCTTTTCATTCTTATTTTAATCTACAGGAAAGAAAAGGCGGGTGGGGGTCGGTAGTCTGGGTGAAATGCGGCGGATTGCTGCGGCAGGTGTCTCTAAGCATCTGCGGCGTGCGCTGGGGTTTCTTTCACTTGTGAACGCCCAGACGGCTCTTCGGAATTCGGCGCCGCTTGAGAGCGATGCTGCGAGTTTCGCCGAGTTCTTTTGTGTTCCCATCTCACTAGACACTGGCGTTACGGGAAGTGTGCGATTACACTACGAACGTGCATTGAAAGAGGCAGAGGAGCAGCAGGACACACTCGCTGTGCGCTTACAGGGAGAGGAGGAGCGCCGCTGTGTGGATTTGCCTGTGTTTTTGTACTCGTATGATCTCCAGTCAAAATATTTTCATTTCTTCTCTGTAGATCGCGATCGGGTTGTGGTGAGTGCCGCCGTGGAGGCGCACGCAGATGCACCAACAGTGGCGGATGAACTCATGCAACACACACGCGGAGTCACACAAGTTGTGTTGATTCCACTCGTCGCACACGAGAAGGAACGCAATGTACTCGCACCGCAGTTCCGTCGACTTGCGGATGAACTGCGGCGCTGTGGCATTATTCCATTAACACACGTAGATAGTCTCGAGATGGCAGAAACATTAGATCCTAATCCCCCACCATTGCGTGAGGTTGTGGGGAACTACGCCGTAGTTACACCAAAGCCACTAAGTGAAGCCTGGTTTCGTGCACACTGGATTTACTTGCGTACACTAGCATGTAGAATGAACGAGGAAGATCCTATTCACACCATTAACCGCTTTATTGTGCCTCGGTTTGATGTTTTCATTATTCACCTGGTGCGTTCCGGTTCACGTGGTCTTAATGTTCTCCTGTGGGATCCCGTCCGCAAGCGACGGTATGGGGCGAAAGGAATGTTGTCAGACATCCTCGCATGTCTGCTGGAGCGACACTCAAAGCATGTAATATTTCTTCCCACAAATAGAACAGATCGCCCAACATTAATGCGATGCCGTACTGCCCTAGCAAAGTCTGGACGTGAATGTCAGTTAGTGTTTGCCTCAGAGTTGGGTGATAAGTACCGCGGTGTGTATCAATCGGAACCTGCACGATACTGGTCCGCTCTACGCGATGTCTCTGGTGGTCTGGACGCAGATTTTCTTTTTGAGGTTTATGCCGCAGCAGGAAATAATATACGCAATTTCCATAGAAAACGATTAAAGGAGGGAGAGTATAAAACTTTATTACGGTCAAATACTGATAATACTACGACAAATGTTTCTAGTTCTTTAGTTGATAAGTGGCTAAATATTTTTTCTCTCCCACAACGTGTGTCGAAAGAAAAAGCAGAAATTCGAAAGTACAAAAGATATCTCCTTATTTCATATATGGCAACAGAATCGGTTGCATATACACGACCTGCGAATCCTCATTCATCGAAAAACTATATTCTTGCAGTATGTATGATGGATGCAAAAAAACGTGTGGTAGAACCATGGACAAAGTACAATGCACGAGGAGATTTTAAGTTACCTTCACTAGATGAATTTGATGTTATTGTTTGTCATGATGCCAAACATTTTTTACTCTTAGTATGGGATGATTTAGAACTTATGCGCTTCTTTAAGCGTGGAGGAAGAGTATGGTGTACAATGTTAGCAGAATATTTATTAGAGGCCCAGCGATGTCAGACAGGTAATAACAGTTTTCGTGATATTGCATTAAAGTATGGTGTGGTGACCCCACCATCTTCAGTTGTGGGAATCACTGCTTCAAACTTACCATTTGCCTTTCTTCGACGATATTTAATGGTATCAGTGGATGCTTTGAATACTGTATTTCGTGATCAGCTTTTAAAGGCATGTGAACGGAGTCAAATGATATGTATCGCCCATCGTATGGATTCCTTACTTTCGATGGCTGCTATTGAGCGTGCTGGTATTCAAGTTGATGCAAATGAAGCTTCTTACCAAGCACAAGCTATTCAAAATCGAATATTGGCTATTGATAAGGCTCTCTCTCTATATGTTCCGAATGAATTGCCACTTGATTTACATAAATTTTTTGATTGGACATCATTACAACATTTAAACGCCTTTTTCTTTGGAGGGAGTATTAGACTTGGATACGCTAATGTTTTACAGGATTCCTCTATGTGGACCTCCAATCTCATTCAGTTCTGCCACAAATACGGCAATCTTTCACTACTCTCTACTGACGTACACTTACAACGTTTTGCTAATGAGAAGGGACTGCGAACATCAGGTCGTCTGGGACAGCGCATTTCAAAACTTATAGCGAATGATGAAAGTATGCAGGGACGCAGATTTCGATTAGTACTCTTTGATATTGAATCTACCGGTCTAAATGCAGGAACAGATGAAATAATTGAGGTTGCCGCATGGGATCCAGTTGAGGGAACCTCCTTTTCTTCACTTGTGAATCCACAGCGGTCTATTCCACGACATACAACAGCCATTCATCATATTACAGATGATATGGTGCGTGAGGCACCCCATTTACCAGAAGTGACACGTGCTTTCGCGAAGTATTTACGCCTCGATGACGCCCAGCGTGACATAAATGAGGTTGTAGTTCTCATTGGTCACAATGTGTTTGCTCTAGATGAACCACTCCTACGACGGGCACTTGAGCGTGAGAGTGTTGATACAGCAAATATTCTTTTTTGTGATTCGCTTGTGCTACTAAAGGCTCTTAAACGTGAATTACAAGGTTCAAAAGAGAATCCCAAGATGGACCGCGGTGTGCTTGAAACTCTCACGACGTCACTTCGTCTTTCTTCACTGGTTGAAGGGCTACGCGTGGAGGCCGATGGTGAGTTGCACAGAGCGGAAACAGATGCAAAAACATTGTGGTTTGTCCTTGTGAATGCACTTGGTCTAGCAGGACGCGATGCGGAGAAACAACGTGATGCGGTATTTAGTCATGCTGCACGTACACTAGTGGTTTACCCTGGTGTTGGTTGTTTCCTCCCAATGGAGCGCCGGAGGGACTGTACCGTAGTGCGACTCCCTGGTGTGGCATCAGAGGTGATCGAGAGCCCACAGCTTTTGACATTATTGCAGAAAAATATGATTAGCGAATCAACCTTGCAAACTCTGCAACGTCATAATCTCAAAGTGGCCGGACTCCTTTTGGAGAAGCAAAATTTAGAACGGCGATCAGGACGATTTCTTCATGCAGGCACAGATGGAAGACTATCTGTTTTGCATGATGATGGTAAGGTGCGACAGTTTATTGATCTCACAGCAACCGCCACCTCTCGTACGACAAGTTCCTACCCCAGTTGTCAAAACATACCAAAAGATGATAAATCATCATTACGACGTCTTTTTATTTCTCGTTTTGGTGATAAGGGACGGTGTGTAGAATTGGACTACTCACAATTAGAAATTGTTGTCATGGCCCTTCTCTCAAAGGACAAACGTCTAGTTTCAGATTTAAAAAAAGGTGTGGATTTCCATATTAAACGGGCATCATTTTTCAGTGGATTATCATATGAAGAGATTTACAAAGGTTACACTCGAGGAAATCCAGAATACGTGAAATTACGTAAAACCGCCAAGACATTTTCGTTTCAGCGTTTGTATGGAGCTGGTGTTCCCCTACTTCACAAGACAACTGGTATTCCTGTAAAGGATCTTGAAGCCTCTATTCGTATGGAAGAAGAAGAGTATCCAGGTGTCGCAAAATTTCATCATCTTGTTCGTACACTTGCCTTGCGTGCAAATAATCCAGGTCTTCCGACACACTTTGTTGTGGAGCTTCCTACTGGCCTTCGAATGAGTTTTAAAACACGAGATGTTGTGCTAAACTTACCACCAGTTAAAAACTACCCTATTCAAGGATTCGGAGCTGAACTCGCCCAGATGATGGTTGGACGTGTATTTAGACATTTTGTACGAAGAGATTTTTTTGGACAAAAGGCGTTTATGATAAACTTTGTGCATGACTCACTGTGGCTGGATTGTCATGTTGATGTGCTTGAGGAGTGTGTGCGGGAGACGCGCGATCGTCTGACGGAAGTGCAGACGCACGTAGCGAAGGCATTTCCCGGGGTGGAGCTGCCGCTGCCGCTGCACGTGACGGTACAGTGTGGATTGGATATGAGTTCCATGGAGACTATCAAGGACGATTTTACTTGCGTGGAGGCGCAGCAGCGGCTGAGAACAGCGGAGTGGGAGAAATTGACATTGCCGTCGCCCAGCCTCGACGTGGAAGTGGCGAATACCATAGATACACACACCTAGACTTTGAGGACAGTTTAGGTTTTTTTTTTGTTTTAAATTGCAAGTGCCTCTATCTATTTCTTCTTCCCCTTTTACGATATATATATATATATTCGTTTTTATGAGTGTGTGTAGCTCCCATTTGTCTTGTTCACTTTTTTTTTTCTGCCTGGTGCATTCCTCGAGGACAATGTTATGTTATTTAACACCCTTTCTGCCTCATCCTTACTTCTGCCTTTTTTGTTTTTCTGTATTTGCTTTTCACGAACACATAAGATATTTATTTCGTGCTCAACAATAAAACCAAAAAAAAAAAAAAATGGCTCTTACACAGTCGCTAACCCTTTCAAATGGTGTCAAAATGCCTCAGCTGGGGTTGGGTGTGTGGCAATCCCAGAACGGCAAGGAGGCAGAGAACGCTGTCTCGTGGGCACTGAAGGCCGGTTATCGCCACATTGACACCGCTGCCATTTACAAGAACGAAGAAAGTGTTGGCAAAGCCATCGCCGCATGCAACATCCCACGTGAGGAGATCTTTGTCACAACCAAACTGTGGAATACCGATCAGGGCTATGAGAGCACATTGAAGGCATGTGATGAGAGTTTGAAGCGACTCGGTTTAAAGTACGTGGACCTCTACCTCATCCACTGGCCAGGGAAAAACAAGTACTTGGACACGTGGCGGGCCTTTGAGAAACTTTATGAGGAAAAAAAGGTACGAGCGATTGGCCTCTCCAACTTTCAAAAGCATCACATTGAGGATGTCCTCAAGCACTGTAAGGTTCGGCCTATGGTGAATCAAATTGAGCTTCACCCACTGAATAACCAGAAAGAGTTGCGTGAATACTGCAAGGAAAACAATATTGTCGTCACGGCGTGGTCACCTTTGGGGCAAGGACACCTGCTTGAGGATCCTAAGCTGAACAGCATGGCTCAAAAGTACAGTAAAACTCCCGCTCAGGTAATACTGCGATGGGAATTACAGCATGGAGTTGTTACAATCCCAAAATCCGTGCACGAAGAGCGAATCAAGGAGAATTCTAAGGTCTTTGATTTTGAACTGAAGCCGGAAGACATGAAAACAATCGATGAAATGAACACCAATCACCGCTATGGCCCTCACCCGGATACCTTCATGATGGGCTTTGAGTAGCTAGTAATCCTTTTCTTTTATGCTGTTTTTTTTTCATTGGTTTTTTTTTCATATGAAATTTTGCGATCTCGTTACGAAAGCTTTAAAGTAAAGGGGTGTATTTTCTGTATCAGGTTAGGGGTGCGTTAGGAAACAATGGCAATGTTGGTCTTGAATATTGATATTCCATCTTATTCCTGGATATTGGGGGAGACAGCTTTTCATGTCTTCTGAATGCTTCATTTCTATTTTTTTCTTTTATTTGTTATTGTTTTTCTGATATTTTTCATTTCTTGTATTTTGTAAATTGCAGCAGAAGCAGAGGCGGTGTGGTACTTCACTACTGCTTTTCGCATGACAGTGCCTGTGGTGCTGGCGCTATGGACTCTAACACTAAACTATCCATTTTATGTCTTGGTACCGGCAAAGGTGCCTCAATGGTCTATGATGGAAACTGCAGTCCTGGATATGTGCTTTACGCTGATGACCGACCAATTATTCTCTTTGGCGCCGGATACGGTGTAACAAGGCAGTGTCTTCGGTACTGTGGCGTCATTCCATCCAATATTTTTCTTTTTTCAAACCGCTCCCATATGTCTGCTGAACTTCCGGTTATTATTGCTGTGGAAAGTCGAAAAGCGAGACGACTTCGCATCATTACCGGGGAAAAGGTGATGACGCAGATTAAACTGCATCGCCTATCGGAGGTCCACTCAAGGATAGATATCAACGGCGATGGGGGGTCTATTTTTTGTGATTTTGTAGCATTGCCTGACCTTACTGTTCATGCAGCAGTAGAAGCAACTGTAACACAATCCCTATCGTACCATTTACCGGATACAACGGCAGGAGTCTCTCTTGTCGTATTCCATACACCCGCAACTGATGCATCCAATGGAGTTATTCTGCTTCATCATGGTGTTCCTGTGTTGGCACTTACTGGTGACTGTGCCTATAGCGCGGAAAAGCATCAAGAAATTCTACGCATGGCTCCTGTGGTGATTCTAGACGGCCGACAGAAGTCATCCCGAGATCACGCAAGTTTTGCTGATATCATAGACACTGTGGAGAGGTGTGAAGTGGCGCCGCAACGTGTGTTTATCGGACAGTATGGATTACCGTTAGAGGCTCCTCCAGTGGTGCGAGGTGGTGCTGTGGCGCCTATTGTAGAGGGAGCCGTGGTGTCTTTGGGGGAACATCCCTCACTCAAAGATGTGAATGATTTGCGGCTGTTTTTGCCCTCTTCCACTTGTAGTTATTCTCAAAATGTGACTACTGACGTAACATTTGATTATCAACCAAAAAAAATATTTATTATCGATAACGACTCCCCGGATATTCCGCCATCTCTTCTGATGGTTCACCAGTACCGAAATATTGCTCAGGTCAAAAAACGAATTTCGGAGATGCTTCATATACGACCAGTTGGAGGTTTATTTTGCTTTGACACAGGTCAGCGACTGCGAAGCGTCGCACAGCTTACACATGGGATGCGTGTAGTGGCAACACGCGTAGGAGGACGACCGTTTGTGAGAAAAATATCAAAGATGTACAAACCACCATGTGGCACTATTGTAGAGAGTAAAACACTCAACGAGACAAACTTATCAATTGCACTTGATAGTTACATGCATCGGGCTTACCAAATTCTTGGAGAAACTTTAGGTAGTGTGGGATTCACTACTAATACTAGTGTTAAGAAGACCCAAAATAGTCTCACTGATAACCTAAAAACAAATACTGGTGCTGACGTTGAGGTTGTTATGAATATTCCCAATAATGAATCACATATTGTGATGGATTCATCTTCACTTATTACTGCTGAACTATCCCCTGAGACTTCCTCACTGGAACCCCCAGATGAGACCCAATATGAAATATCAAGCACCAGTGGTGTTCTCTCTACTGGCACTAGTGGATATTCCTTGAAGTTCACTACTTTACGTTCATAGAACTCTTTATTCCTTTCCAATGATTTGGTGATATTTCATGACGTTACAAATAGAATTCATCAAACGCATTCTGTTGTTGTCGTTGCTGTTTTTTTTTTTTTTTTGCTATTCTCTGATGTTTTTCTCCTCCTGCTTCCAAAGTAAAAAAAAAAAAAGAATGGTTTTCTTCTGCTTTTCTTGCACTTTTATCTCTGTCTATATACACATACACACAGACTTGTGGTTCTATCTTCTTCATAGTCAAGTAGTGACTAGTAGTGCACCACGCATGTCCGATAGGGATTTCCCTCTTACTAACTCACCGGGATGTGATGTCCCACTCAATGGTGACGACATAAATGAAAATAGTTCTTCTTCATCTTCTTCTGTTGCTGTTGCTGTTGCTGTTGCTCTTATTGATCCGCCTGCACGTGTGGAGCGGCGGGGTCCTCCTGTGGCGGCTCCAGCTCCTCAACGCCTCTCGTCGCCCGACCGCCTGCGGGCCCGCACGTACAAACTACACATGGAGCTGCAGGCACTCGCCAACCGCCACAACCGCCGACACGAGCGACTGCGAAGTATTCGCGCCCCCCCGTCCATCGTACAGGAGCGATCAGCGTCAAGTGTCGGTGCCGCCCGCCAAGTGCCGCAGCCGAAGCCAACCGCCGCCTCGCAGTTGCAGTTACCAAACCTCCGCCGTTGCTTTGAAGAGGCACGCACGAGATACCTTATGGAGACACAGCGAAAGAAAAAGACAATGCCACCTCTATACGCATCACATATACCACGTGACGATGAGGCAGCTCGCAGAAAACAGCAGAGAGACATCATGAAGGACCCTGATTCCTTTGGTCTTCGTTTTTTCAGTCCGTCTAGCCTCCCGGGCGCCACGAAAGATAGTAGACACATGTAAAGTTTTCATCCCCAAATGTCTCCTTTTTTTTTTTAGTCTTTGGATAGGTGCTTCTCTTGTTATTGCAAAAGGAAAAACTTTGTGCCTTGTATACATTCCTTTTGCTTCTGGATGCATGCATGTACGCGTGAGATGATGCTTACAACTTCTTTACTGTATAAGAGGGTTTCATTCCCACAATATTTTCAGCTTGATTCTTTTCCTACCTGCAGCGTTTTTTTTTTCTGTAAATTTTTCTTTAGTTCTCTTATTATTGTTTTTCTTTCCCATATTTAGCACATGAAAGTAGAACATGACAGATCTAGGCGAGGTACTGGCGTCTCGTCTCGCACTTCAGGACGAGCGATCACGACGTCAACGTCAACTGTTTGAAGACCATCGTCGCTGGCTCATCTCTGAACTCGTTTCACTTTCACCCAATAACAATAATGTTAGCAATAGTGATGATAATGATGTGAACAGAAAAAGACCAAAGGAACAAGAGAAGGGTCAAATGTCATCTCAGTATGTGCGTGGTACCAAACATGGAAGTAGTGTTCCTGTTGAGGACCGTCTGATGGAGTACGGGCGGCAGAGACTAGAACGTCTGCAAAAGGCACGTCAAACTCACCAGGAGGAGGAGGAATTGGAGGAGCAAAAAATTCTACAAGCTGCAGAGTCACATTTACATAAGAGGACACACGTTCCTCTTTCTGTCAGTGCAGAGGAGCTTTCTCGCATAAGGGCTCGAAGACACGAGCGTATCATTGAGCAATCTGTGGGGGAGCTAAATTTTCATCCTAGAATATCTATTGAGTCTGCACGGCTTGCACACGAGCGTAAAGTGAGAGAAAATACTGAAGCAATGCCTATTGCAGAGACTCTTCTCTACCGCAAGGCTTCTGCGGATGAGCGTTTAGAAAAGAAAAGAAGTGAATCTAACACCATACGTGCATCCCCAATGATTACGAGGAAGGCAAAGGAAATGAAACTCCCGTATACAGCGGCGGAACGACTATATTTGCACGCGAAAGAAAGACAAATTGAGGAAAAGGCTATGGAGGGGAAATTACACGATATTGTTGAAGAAAATCTAGAAATGACGTTTCATCCTTTAATATCAGAAAAAGCAGAGAAATTGCAAAGAAAACCGGGAAGACGAGCATACAATGATCTATATGATCATGGTGTTCAACAGCAGCGACAGAAATCTCTTATCAGTAATGAAAAAGACAAGGTTTGTTTTAAACCAAGTATTAATAGAGTAAGTGAAATGATTGCAACACAGATGAATGAGTCAACGACAGAGCGTCTTTTGAAGCCACGACAGGTGAAACGAGCTGCAACACCATCACCACAAGTACATATGCGTAGTGAAGATCTTAACCGACGTTTTGGACACTTGTATCTGGATGGTATTGCAAGAAGTGCACGACAGCGTAATCTTTTATTGCAACAGCAGCAACAGCAGGAGTCTGAATTACACTCCGAGTGCACTTTTGCACCAAAAATAAATCGGAGTCGTGTGCGCAGTAACAGCGCGGTGACACTTCCGCTGGATGTACGCATGCGTTTGTGGCAGGAACGGCGCGATCAACGTTTAAGGACGGCAAGGAAGGAAAAGGAGGAAGAGGAAGAAGAGAATGAGAGTGGGAGAATTGGGGTATCTACTACTACAACTACTACGCGACGCACAGTTCCTTCTATAAATGAGAAGTCCTCTGCTCTCTTTAATTCTGCTTCTCTTACGGCCACACCCACACGTAGAGCAATGAGTGGATATGATCATTCGAACTCTTTTCTCATTGAGAGCAAGACCCGACCCAACATGACGTCTTTGTCAAACTCTACGCAGTTGGGTGAACATCAAGACACTATTTTCAAGGCGTTACAGGCGTTGGAGAATGCTGAGCGTGTGTCTCAATACATAATGATGGATGGGGTATCTTAAAAATGAGGAAATAAAATATGTCCTACAAGGTGTTTTTTTGACAATTTCATTGCTTTTCTTTTGTTTTGTATTTCCTCTCATCACGAGATGATTTATCGTTTTATAATATCGCAGTTGGGAAGAAGCGGAAAAAAAAAGGAAAAAGAAAAGAAGAGAAAATACTTTCAACGAAAGTAGAAAAAACAAACGTAATGATGTGGAGCTGGAATTAAATACTTGTAAACACCTCCATCCTTTTTTTTTTCCCCTTGATTTTTTCTTTGAAGTCTCTATTCTCTCTCCGTTCCTCATAGACATATTTTTATTGAAGAGGGAAAAAGAAAAAAAGAAAAAATAGATGCCGCCCAAAGGGAGGAAACGGAAGAATGCAGCTCCATTGCTAGTGGCGCCAGAGCCACAGGGTGATGAACTGGAGGCTGACATGTTATGGGATAAAGTGAAGGAGGTGAATGACAAACCACAGTTTATGGATGGCACATTGGTTGATGCCACACGTGCCGCGTTTGAACGACCAAAAGGTCAGGATGGTACTGCTGAAACCGCACGAAACGCCTTTCGTGGTAAAACTAGACACTTAAATACAATACGTGCAAGTGACATGTTTATAAAGAGTGAACATGAGTTGAAAGATAAGCTCGAGACTTCTAGAGTTCTGCAAGATGATGCTAAGAACTTTGAATCACTCAAGCTTAGCGAGGATGCGGCATTTCAGCGGGAGAAAGCTCATGTTACTGCGACAGCGCTGGAACTTATGACTGAGTTGTCAGATTCCCGTCTCACAGTCTTGGAGGATATGGAGGATATGGCTGAGAGTTTTTTTAGGGAACAGGACGAGATACTAGAGAGAGTGTGTGCACTTGCTGCTAGAGGAATGGAAGTTGAAGCGGCGTTCACGGAGCAACTTAAAATGCGTGAAGAATGCCGCAACGCTGAGGAGAGTTATTTTCGCGAACATGGTGAACATGTTCTGCTCATGGCGAAAATGCGGGAAGAGACGAAGCGACAACAGAACGATATGCTTCAGTCTATGATCCGGCGCCTGGAAACAGGTGTAGACGAAATGGCAAAATTGTCTGTGGAGGAACTAGAAGATAAGGCGGCACAACAAGAGGAAACATCACACCTCATTTTAGAGCTTTTAAAACTTCAAGGACAGTCTGTCGTTCTTGAGAAAAAGACAACTGCTATAGTTGATGTACGGACTGGACTTCAGCGAATGATCGCCCTGGAAGAGCAAAGACATAAATTATGTATTGAACGACAGAATAATCTTAGAAATGAATTAAAATCCTTGTCAGAGGAGGTGAAAGTAAATAATCTTCGTTTACTTGAAATGGCTAGTAATAACACTTCAGGTGGTGCACAGAGTGGGGTACTACCAACGGTTTCAACGTCTCCAAACACAACAACAAATTCCCCCCCTTCAGAAGGGGAAACAGGTCTTGCGATTCGTACACTAGAAGCTCGACGGGAGGTTGAACTGGCCAATATAGAGCTTGCTGCATGTAAGAATGAATTGTGGGCACTACGGCGACATCATCTTGTACAGCTTAGTGGGCAGTACCAAAATGTAAATCTAGACAATCCCCCTATACGAACAACGCAAGATTTTTTTCTAGATGCAGAAACAAGCGCTGCAGTTCGTTCTGTTATTCTAGAGTCATTAGTAGAAGTGAGTCAGTGTTTAAGTACATCAGGCAACACAGAGGGGCGTGGTGTTAACCTTGAACCTCTGCTTGCCGTAACAGATCCAGAGGACCGAAAGGCTATTCAAGATTATGTAGTGAAACGCATAAATAAACTTTTTAGCTGTGTGTGTCCTACGGCTCCTCCACTTCTTTTTCTTCAAGAAGCAGCACATGTACAGTCAGGAATGTAGTTGGTTGGTTATATAAGGATGTGTATATATGACGTATTTTGTACTTTTTTTTTTCCTTCTACGTGGTCTCCTTTTTAAGAAAGGAGGAATTTATAAGTTCAGTTTTGGGATAGGAGGTGAGGAGGGTGCACGACTATCTGTTGCTCTTTACTCGGCATGATATATATATATATATATTTCTCTTTCACACCTGGAGAGAGAGAGAGAGAGAGAGAGAGAGAGAGAGAGAGAGAGAGAAAAAAAAAAGAGGTTTGGCTCATGGACCATTCTTAATGGTGCACCGTCGTGCAGACTGTTGTGGGAGAAATTCATCATTCCATCCTGATGGAGTGCGAAAGAATAACACGGTGGTTAATGTAACTCCGAGATGGAAAAGGTATCTGCAGGATACAACAAATCGCCATGAGTCCTATTGGGCAGCAACGGGACAAGTGGGAGTAAAGGTGAGTGTGATGTAGTTCGAAATTGGAGCTTGAAGTACGCTCGAAATGCAAGTTTCTTTTATTTTTCCCGTATTAATTACACTCTCTGTATACTATTCGGTTATTATTACTATTATTATTGGTTTCTTGAGGGAGTGTATTACTGTCGTGGTAATTAATATACGTCAGTCTTCTTACATGATGAAAATAACTACGATAGAATCAGGGCTCCAAAGAGGGGACTTCATCAGACGTTTTCTTCCAGCCAACGGAGCTGACGATTGGTTACAACCTGTTGAGACTTCACTTTTCTACCGGTTAGGCAGAATGGCTATTGGTTCAGCAGCATCTCAGATAAGGCGTCACATTACCATCAATAAGAGTCATTCCTATTAGTTTCACCCTCCTGGGTGCGGTTACCAACCCATTGAATGAGAAATCAATGAGGGTTTTCAGGTGCCTACTCTGTTGGTTCATCTGAACCTCTGGATGAGATTGAGTGAGTAACACGGCAGACACACCCACAAAAGAAAAGAAAGGAAAAGGAGGGAAATCACAGGGAGAGAAAGAAAAAAAAAAAAAAACGTATCGAGGTATTTCCTTCTTTTTAACTTTCCTCTTTTCGTAGAAGCTACATTGGTCGAACTCGTTTCTAAAGGCCTCTGAAAAGAATATGTTCCCATGAAGTGTGCCTCTATAATATGATGACTCTTTGGGTGTGCAAGGCTTTCTTTTCTGTTTGTCATTTTTGTGTTTATGAGGTAATCATTTGTCGAAGTAACGTTCGGAAAGGATTTGATGATGATGAGGATTATTATTATTATTATTATTATTATTATTATTATTATTATTATTTAATTCCATCCCACTATACCTCTTGGTTTCCCTACACAGGCGGGGATACGATAATGGGAGCACCACGGAATCTGCTACCTCGTGTGTTTTGTCGTGTTTTTTTTTTCTGTAGCCTGTATAAAAAAGAAAAAAAGCTATTGATTTTTTCCTTTGTCAGGGTTGTTGATTGCGTGACAATGTTTGTATGTACAGCCCATGAGTCATCTCTTTCTAGTATCTCTTTCTGGTTTCGCTATTCAATTTACTCTGAACCAGAAGGCATACTCTTCTTTTCTTGCACTAATTTATTGCCGGTCACTTGTTGACTAGAAAGGAAAAGGGTTTTCACTATGCATATGTGTTTGTGTTCTTTGTTTTTTTTCTTTCTTTTTTTCCTTGATAGAATTTTCTATATATATATAAATAAATTTTTTTTCTCATCCATTTTTTGCCTTTCACTAGATACTTCTGCAGTGTGTGGGAGCCGCAATGGCAAAAACTATTTCACTTATCAGAGGAAACGTTGTAACCCCCAAGAAGGTTATATACGGTGGCTTCGTGCTCGTTGTGGATGGAATCATTGAAGGAGTTGGGGGCCGTGCTTATTTACCATCAAAAGAGGACCTCCAGCAAAAATATGGCGAGATAAACCTCGAGGTGACTGAGGAGGATTTCATTCTTCCTGGATTTGTGGATATTCACAATCATGGCCTCGGTGGTGCTGATGATGTTATTGGTCACTGGTCAAATCCTGAATTCTCACTCAAAGAACTTGCACGCTGCGGAACACTCTGCACATTGGCATCTATCATTTTTTCTGAAGATCACAAGGATCTTGTTGCTAAATGCATTAAGGAGGTGGAAAGTCGTGTAAATCGTTATATCCCAGACTGCGCCACTCTTGGTGGAATTCATGCGGAGGGTCCAGTGATCCATGATCGCGGGGGACTTCCATCTTGTAATAGCCGATGGACGCTTGAGCAGTTTAAAAAACTTTGTACCACGATGCCATCTATGCGTGTAATGACCATTTCACCACACATTGACGCCTCCAGCAACTACGAACTTATCAAGCACTTACTTCACATTGGTGTGCGACCTTCTCTTGGTCATGACCGAGTGGCCACAAAGAAAGATATCCTGGGTGCGTTAAAACTTGCTACAACAGAAGAAGAAAGATTTCACGTCACACACATGCACAACGTCATGTCGTTTCACCATCGAAATGCATCACTCATAAATGTCTCACTCTGCTCTACATTTCCCGATGCAGATATTTACAAGGGTGCTCTCCCTCCAACTGTTGAAATTATTGCTGATCTCGTTCATGTGGATGCTATCCCTGTACAGGCGACTATATCGGCTCGTGGTTGTGATGATATTGCCGCTATAACAGACTGCATATCAGAACATCGTCCCGGAAAACGCCTTAAATACAATGGACGTTTAAGTGTTGTTCGCGCAGAAGGTGGTTGCTACCTCTGTGATGCTTTGGGAAGGCCGTCAAAAACTCTGGCTGGGAGTACTAGTTGTTTATCAGATCTGTTTATGAATTTGGTCTCGCTATTTCGTGTTAATTTGGTTTCAGCATGTAAAATGGTCGCCACAACTCCCGCCAAAATTGCACGACTAAACGGGGTCGGTTCGATTGAAAAAGGTAAGCAAGCAAACCTTTTACTACTTAACTCAGACTTGGACACTATTAAAAAACGTATGATTTATGGGAAATGGACTTCCCATGGTGAGTACCGTCTCTTAAGACCGGCTGTCTCTCATATGTAATCGTATAGAGAAGGAACGGGATCAGCAAAAGGAAAAAAAAAAATAATAATTATTTTAAAATTCAAAGCTGCTTATTTGTAAAGCAGTTGTCGTTCTTGGGAGATGACCCCTACATCTCTCTCTCTCTCCCTCCCTCTCCCTATATATATATATATATATATATATATTGTTGGAACTGTAAAAAAAAAAGAAAAAAAAAAAACGATCCTTTAAAAAGAACGACAGGAATAACCATGAACCCTATGAACGTCTCGTTTTCTGTGTGATATTAGTTTTGTAAGCTACTTGGGGAATAATGGGATAGGAGGCGTTGTTTGGTGTGACTATGTAACTTCGACTCTTTCTCTCTCTCTCTATTCGTAGCACGCATTCATTTTTCTTTAAACATTATTGGATATTGAATTTCTCATGTATTAGCAATGTGAGTGTCTTCAGTGTATTCTCGTTTTCACCTTTTTTTATTTTATTTTTTTGCAATATCCCTTGGCACAACTGTTGGAATCGACGGTAAAAGTGTGGCACTGCCAAATGGCCAGAAGGTAAAATTATAATGGGAGTTGTACAGGAAATTGAAACAAAATATACAATGACACTGTTATCAATACATGATAGGAAAATTCAGGTTGAGGTTTCTCTTAAACTGTAGCCCATTATGGTTCTCATAATCATTTTTCTCAAAAAACAATGGGAGTAAAGAGATTGATAGAAATAACCAGAATGAGTAAGTTGATGAGATAAAAAGAAACTGCCAATCCATTAAATTATCTCAACCCCTACATCAATTAGCAGGTACACCTCTTATTTATTTTCTCTGCAGGTCCACCTTGGTGGTAATGTGCATTACCATTATTCTTACAAACTTTACTAATACTCACAGTTAGGTGCCTATTTGGTTTTTTGTTCTCTTTCTTTTTTCTTGAATTATTTTATTTTTGTTTTAGAAAAGCAAAATACTAAATCCCCATTTTTTGTACAAGCAATTTTTTTACGCCAAATACAATGGAAGACCCTGTCACTCTGCTCTCGAAGCTAACTGTGGAGGAGAAGGCCGACCTCTGCGGTGGTGCTGATATGTGGCATACTCATGCAGTGAACCGTCTCGGTGTGCCACAGCTTTATTTAACAGATGGTCCGAACGGACTGCGATTGTTTTGGGCGGTAGAGAAGGACACTGTGGATACTGCGTCTCTATCGACAACATGCTTCCCGACCGCTGTTTGTATGGCGTCCACATGGAACCGTGAACTAATACATAATGTGGGTTCTGCTCTGGCAGAGGAGTGTCAGGCACATGATGTGGCCGTTCTGCTTGGACCTGGTACGAATATAAAGCGATCTCCATTGTGTGGTCGAAACTTCGAGTATTACTCGGAGGATCCATTCCTCAGTTCTCGCATTGCAGCAGCTCTCATCGAGGGTGTTCAGAGCGGGGGTGTGGGAACGGCGATAAAGCACTTTGCAGCAAACAACCAGGAGACCAACCGTT
>NW_021639872.1:411246-412926 GCF_002087225.1 Trypanosoma theileri
ACGTGCTCTTCGCCGTCTGCTGTCCCTCGGGGAGACTCGCCGAAACATTTCCGAAGAGATTGGAGGACACTCCAACATTTCCCTTCTATCCAGAGAAGGAGGACGCTGTGTACCGAGAAGGCATCTTTGTTGGATACCGTTACTACGATATAAAGAGGATCGAGCCACTATTTCCATTTGGTCACGGTCTCAGTTACACTGAGTTTCAGTACAGTGATCTTGCCGTCGAAGTGAAACACACTAAGAAGGAGAATCAAAGTGACACTACTCTTGATGGTGGCGCCCAAGACGTTCTCGTCTTGGTCTCGCTTACAGTGAAGAACACAGGAAAAATGGCTGGCAAAGAGGTTGTACAGTTGTATGTCCAAGACGTGTATGCACCAGTATTACGCCCGGAGAAGGAACTCAAGGAATTTGCAAAAGTGCTTCTTCAACCTGGCGAGTCCAAGCGGGTGACCTTCGAGCTGAACAGAAGATCTTTTGCATACTATGATGAGAAGGCGAAGGAATGGCGTGTGCACGACGGCAAGTACACAATCCTTGTTGGTGCATCGTCCCGTGACATTCGTCTTCAGGCACAGGTAGAAGCGTTCCATGAAAAAGTGAATGATATTCCGGAGATTCACCGTAACATTGCGATAAAGGAGGCGTTTCGTTTCCCTGAGACAGTGCAACAGGCAAGAGAATTGATGAACCGACTTGGAATTTCTGGGATGACTGAGGGAACTCCATTCTACGAATTGTTCTCCAACTTCTCCATCCGTGCCGTCTGCCGCATGGTGGGTGTTAATGATGAGGAAATGGAAGGATTTCTCCAGAAGCTTCGTCTTGCCAGCTCCAAGGCCAAAGCAAAAGGATCCAATGGAGCGGAGTAAGGTGTTGGTTCCACAACCTTGTGATAGTTTCAAAACGAATTTTTTTTTTTTTTTTTCATATAAATCGTGCTTTTTTTTTCTCCCCCCTTTCTGTTCATGTCACAGCAATGTTTCTGTTCATCTACAACAGATGGCAATAATAATAATTTTTTTTTCTTCCTCTGCATATGTGGATATGAGGATCTGTGCTGGGGTCGACTCTGTGTTTTTTTTACGGATGGGATTTAATTTATTTTCACTAATTATGCTTCTTATCAGTGAAGCATAACCAAGGGTATAAGGGTTTTTTCTTCAGATACAAAGAACAGCCCACTGACTTTCTGTTTTTTTTTTTTCTTTTTTAAGATTTTCCATAGGGTATGTGAGGATTTTTTCCTGTGTCTGATAGGAGTAGTGGTGAGGTATTATCCCATTGACTGATGCCAGACACAAGAAAAAAAAACTTTGGGTGCTTTCTCTCTTTATTTTGACATTATGTTTCGCAATAGAATGAAAAGCTATCAGCATGATTAAATGTTTTTTTTTTTTTTTCTTTTTCTTTTCCAGACTTGTCGACACACCATTCCATTTCCATCTGGGTTCTGTGGCGCAGGCGACCTTTCACTCACGTATAAGTGAGCTTAATTTTACATGATTCTATGAGTATGCAAAGGGCTATGAAATGTGGACTATTATTATTATATATTTTTTTTTATGAAAAGAGAAAGTGGTAGAGAGGGATGCGATATTTTACAAGAAGAAAGGAGGTGAGAGGAGTTCTTGGTAACAAGGGTATACCACCATAATAGATGGGAGACAAAGTAGG
>NW_021639872.1:417029-417805 GCF_002087225.1 Trypanosoma theileri
TTTTTTTTTTCGTTTCTCTATTCTTTTTTCTCTCGCCTACGTGTTGTCAAAGAAAAGGTGCTGCAATTCTAGTGTTTGCATGGGGCCTTGTGAAATTGCCATTCTCTTTCTACGACGCTGCAGCGTTCTCCAGGATTATGTGCGGGTATTTACGCCCAACTGTATATATTTTTCCTAGGGTCGGTGAAATTGTGAACTGTCCACGTTAATTTACCAGCGTNCGTGACGAATCCAAAATATTATTATTTTTTTATCCCCGCAGCTGAAGTACCATATGGATGGTGTTTGAACCTTCGAGGAGAAGGAACTCTTTCCCCATTTCCATCTTCACCATGTAGAGGAATTGTGAGTTCTCCGGAGTATTTTAAGGAATCACCAGCATTTCTGTGTGTGGAATGAGCCGATAATGAAGAAAGAGAATTATTCTTGGATCATCAGTAAAAATGCGACAGGGCAAATTGGCAACCAAGACACCCTGACACAGCACCTACAAAATGACCCTATTCTTCAAGAGCTAACGGCCGCACATGACCCCATGAGCGAAGGCACCTACTTTGACGATGAGAGCAGATGAGCCTTTGTCAAAGTGGGAATGGTTCGAATAGCATAGCCATCTGGCACTCTGAACAAAAATAGGCCTTTGGAAGTATTCAAGAGTTCAATAAAAAGTTATGGAAACACAGGAGTGGTCCGAGTGGAAATCATCTGTGCGCTCCATGGTGTATACTGGAATGGCTGCTAAATGCCTCACCCAGTCTGACCTCTGCAGACGTGTG
>NW_021639872.1:418237-418717 GCF_002087225.1 Trypanosoma theileri
TCGTTTGTTAAGCTTCCCACAAATCCTGTATTGACAGAGTATGATCTGCTTGCACTTCCACTTTCACTTGCTGAGCTAGAGTACTTTCGTGACCCCACAAACTTCTGGGTGAACCCTGATAACACATCAGAGTGGCTGGTGGCTTTTGTAGCCAGTGCTTATGATGACTTTTATGTACCTGTATCGAAGGTTTTTGTTTTCGCTACCAGTGATCCCAACCTTGCTGCAGACTTCCGATACTCACATGTCCTTTGGCAAGATACCTTGGATCTGAGCAACGAGCTTGAACATCCAGATTTTTTCAAACTGGGAGACGATTACTATTTGAAGGTGTCAACAATGTTGAGTGGTCAGGACTACTGGGTGTATGGTAACTATACGAAGAATGGTGATGATAAAACGATCTTTTAAGAGGACTTTGATCGCGGCCGGACATACATCGACTACGGCAGATGGTATGCATCCAAGCACCATTATGAT
>NW_021639872.1:419286-419494 GCF_002087225.1 Trypanosoma theileri
GGGTGGTCTGGTGCAATGGACATGCCTCGTTACGTTGAGTACGATGAAATTGCCGAAAAGTTAATGACCTACCCCATGCCGGAGCTCACCAAGTTGCGTCTCTCTAATACAACGAGTGATGTTGAAATCGGGGTGAACGAGGTAAAAGTGTATAACGCCAACGCCCCGCTGCACTATGAAATGGTGGTGGACTTTATACTACCTGAGG
>NW_021639872.1:420427-421025 GCF_002087225.1 Trypanosoma theileri
GTCTTGCATTTATTCTGTAAACAGTTTTAATACTGACAATAAATGTCTTGCAAATTTATTTTTGTTCATTTTACAGACTGCAAACGTAAGTTTTTTGAAGACCCACCCAACCAAACCCACACTGTCTCAAACGAAAGGCGGGTTAAAAGGACTTCTCAGCACTTGCGTTTCGTCGGTACTGTTATTTATTTGGTAAAAAACAACAGGAAAAATTATTCGGATTTATTTGTGAAAACGGGGTGGGGAATGCAGGGTTTACCCAGACAAAGTCAAAAATATTTGTTTCTCCTTTTTTTTTTTACTTTCTTACAAATATTGCCATTATTTCTTGCTCTAAGAGCGTTTTGTTTGTTGTTGCCTTTATTCTTTTTTTTTTCGTTTCTCTATTCTTTTTTCTCTCGCCTACGTGTTGTCAAAGAAAAGGTGCTGCAATTCTAGTGTTTGCATGGGGCCTGGTGAAATTGCCATTCTCTTCCTACGACGCCACTGCATTCTCCAGAATGATGTGTGGGTATTTACTCCCAACTGTATATATTTTTCCTAGGGATGATGAAATTGTGAACTGTCCACGTTAATTTACCAGCGTTGCGGAAAATAC
>NW_021639872.1:422007-422337 GCF_002087225.1 Trypanosoma theileri
TTTTATTTTTATTTTTCCATCCAGTGAACCGGCATGCGCTGCTGGAGTATCCCGAAGCCGTGGGTGCAGTCTTTACCGCGTTGTCTTCCGGCCTCCGATCATGAGACTGCCCTTCACCTCATGCAAATGAGCTGAAACTGCAGCAGCGTTCTTCCGATGCCTTTTTTGTATTCATTTTTCTTCTTTGTTATTACTTTGGCTTTGCGTTTTTTCTTTCCAATTTTTCTTTATCTTGCGATAAAGTTTTGAATTTTTTCGCAAGCCATGATTGTGTAATACAAAACGTTTTTTCGTTATAATTAACATTGAGTGAACTGTCTAAAATGACTT
>NW_021640152.1:0-1070 GCF_002087225.1 Trypanosoma theileri
AACAAGAAGGACTAGTGAGTGTTGGAGATAGTACTTTGGATCGCTGATACCGCCGTACTTTGGGCTACATTAGCCGTTTACTTTTTTCATGATAGCTGCCATTGGAACCGCAGGATTTGGCAGCCTGAATTTAAAAGCGTGGTGGTTAAAGCGTTCTTGTGTTAGCATTAGTATAGATGTTTTTCTTCTTTTTTGACTTGGTAAGAGGATATGCTCCTAGTGTGAGGGTCTTTGTAGAATGATTCGGTATTGGGTACGGTATGTCTTTCTTTCCCGTTTTCTATTTGGGTTTCTGGAGATAATATCTTGTATGGCAAATATCACTTGGGAATTGAGTCTTGTTTTTGTTTCTATTTCCTGTCCCTTTTTCTCACCTGTTCCCTTAACTTGAACAGATCTGCTGAGATGGGGATAATAGAACCGGTTACTAGCAGTCTCCCACTGTGTTAGATGCCTTTGACTACTTTTGTGTAGGGATTAAGCTATGCTCTCCAGCCGTAAGAAAGATGTTTTGGGTGCAATGTATGTATGTAAAATTGCTGGAAATCCCCCTTTACCAATGAATTATTATTTTATTATGGAAATTATGGGTAAAAAGGAAAACATATTTTTTTGCTTCTTTATTTCTTTACGATGGGTCTGCGATGGAAAATCATTTTATTTTTTTTGTATTGAAAAAAAAAACCTAATATTTTCTAAAATACCCCCCGGTACAGTTGATCCGAAAAGTCCTTCTCACTGTACTTGGACTCTCTCCCTGATTCTTTTTTTCTTCTTTTTTTCTCTTTGTAGTGATCAACTATCAAAATGGTGTGAGTAACGTGTTGGGTGGTGGTATATGCTGTGGTTGTCGCTATAAAATGGCTCATTTCATTCTTCCGCGGCAAGAAGGATGAGAACACTGAAGTGGACGCAGAACCATCAACAAAAGACTCAAATGACGGATGTGGCCAAGGAGGATGACGGCGGCCGTTCAGTCGTCGCACTGCAGATGACAGTACGACGGCAGGAACAAACAACAAGAAGGACTAGTGAGTGTTGGAGATAGTACTTTGGATCGCTGATACCGC
>NW_021640153.1:0-1065 GCF_002087225.1 Trypanosoma theileri
TTTTAAACCAGCAGGGGTATTTGAAAAGATAAGAAAAAAAAGAAAAGAAAAAAACTACGCTTACACAATTGTCTATATATATATATATAGATAGATAGATAGAAAGAGAGATAGAATTCCATTTTCAACTGTTTTTATTTTTGCGTCGTCTTTATTTCGTATTCGCATTGTCACTACCATAAGAAGATTTTCTCTTCGTAGTTGTATCGTACATCCACAAGAAACAGAAGGAAAGAAAGAAAGAAAGAGAAACAAAATAAACAAATAAAAACGGTATTTTATTTATTTATTTATTTTGTTTTTTTTTTATCTCCTCTCTTTTTTTTCCCCCCTTCTGTTTCTTTTTGCATCTTCGCTTTATATTCACGACTTTTCTTCTTTTTTTTCCCCTCCTATGTAATATATTACAGTTCTCTACCATCCATACAAGTATATATATATATATATATATATAGATGTATATTGAAAGAGAAAATAGATAGATAAAATGGATAGATATATTTACATTTGCGTACTGTCTCCCCTTCACACAAATCAACATGATCCATTACCAATAATCATCATAATAATAATAACAATAACAATAATAATAATAATAATAATAATAATAATAATAATAATAATAATAATAATACCAATAATAATAATAAAGGAAAATAAAAGTAGCAAAATGTAACAAAAAAGGCCTCAAAAGCAAAAAAAAAAGAGAAAAAAAAAAACACAGAAGGTTGGCAAAGTACGTATGATGAGGATGTGGAGATACATTTGCCAAGTAGGATCAGAAAAAAAAAAAAAAAAACACGAGAAACGAATTAAACGGAAAACAAGGGTGGGATATGGACGATCAGAACAATATAAATAAAATAAATAAATATCTATATATATATATATAGATATAGATATAGATATAGATATAGGGATAGTAATAAGTACAGCACACAAGCCTCTACCATATGTGGACGTTAACTCAAAAGAAAAGAGGTTTGAATAGGAATATCCCTTTTAGGGCTTGTGAAACTCCCATATAAATAAATAGAAATAAATAAATATATATATATATATATA
>NW_021640154.1:0-1062 GCF_002087225.1 Trypanosoma theileri
GGTGCCTGTCGTACCCCTGTTTGGCTCTTTCTGTGTGTGTATGTGTGGTTGGGAGGTTCACATTGGAGTTGTGTCTTGGATTTGTTTTCTGTGTCCCTGTTGCACACTCACGTGATCCGAGAACTGTGCTGTTGCGTCGTATTGTCTTCCCTGTTTTCGTATTAGTTGGTTAAACGTTTGCAAAACCAATAGACGAGTCGTACGTATTCTATGTAGAACAGTTAGTGTAATGTGGATATGTATTTTTTTCCTTTTTTTTCCATACTCTTTGCAAGCAGTAAGTTTGGTACTTCCTTAGGTCACGGTCCTCGTCTCTGACGGGGAGGTGGGTTAACGGACCTATCAGTATTTCTATTATTTTAGTAAACTTTCTTTAGAGGCAAAATTTTCCGTGGGAAAGCTGAATAAAAGTTCTGGTAAAAGACAACGTGCCAATTACAATGTCAAATGTTTCTTTACTTTTTTTTTACTGTTATTATTATATTTTTAACTTTTATTATTATTATTTGAACGATTAGTATGGGAATGGCCTGGGCTTGTGGTATTTTGATCAAGAAAGAATGTATTCTATTCTCTCATTTGTTTCTGAAAAAACTTTATGTTTTAAGTGCAAGTTTCAAAGGTACCCCCGACCTTACCATATCTGCCTCGCGCGGTAGGGTATGTTAATGCACTTTGAACATTTTTTTTTTTTTTCGGACAATAAAAAGAAGAGATTAAAAGTATAAAACCTCATTGCAACCCATTACTAAAAAATATTCTGAAAAAGTTTAAGATACTGATACATTAAGAAAAACCACTGCTAATTTCTTTTAACTTTTCTCCTCCCTGATCAGAACAAGAAAGTATTACATTACTTTGGAAATAAAATAACAGAAAAAAGGTATTAAGAATTGATTTGGATTCAATCTCTGTGAAGCGGCTTCACAAACCTACGTGCCGTGAACCATCTTGGTGCGCCCCGAGATTACATGACGTTTATTTCCGCCAATGCCACTGTGTAGCCTGCCGATATGATGACATCAACCGACTGGAGTCTCTGAGCTAATTTGAATGACAAAA
>NW_021640155.1:0-1054 GCF_002087225.1 Trypanosoma theileri
TGCAGTTTCAGTGCGATTGTTGCAAACAGCCTTTACTTTTTTGTGTAGTTCTTTGTTTGTTTTTCATATTTTCATTGTTTTTTTTTTTTCTGTTCTCACTGTCTTTTTACCTGTTCCTCCGGCCCACCTTGGTGTGCGAGGTGGTGGGTACGACTATTGTTGTGGTTGTTCTTGTTGTTACTGCTGCTACGTGTGATGTTCCTCTTCCCCCGTCTTGTGTGGAGTGTGACTGGCTGCTGCCTGTTGTAGGAGGTAGGGAGGCGTATGTCTGACCGGGAGGACGACGACGATCGGTTGAGCCTCAACTTTGGCGAGGAGCACGAGGAGAGCACCCCGCGCAGCGACGACGAGCAGAGCGACGCGGCGGGTGTTGGCGCGGCGGGGCCGGTGGCGACGGGCTCCGCGACGCGGCGCGACGACAGGGACCGCGTGACGGCGCCGGTGCTCACGAAGTACGAGCGCGCACGCATCCTCGGCACGCGGGCGCTGCAGATCAGCATGAACGCCCCCGTGCTGGTGGCGCTCGAGGGCGAGACGGACCCCCTCACCATCGCCCAGAAGGAACTCCGCGAGGGCGTCATCCCGCTCGTCATTCGCAGAGTGCTGCCGGACAACACATATGAGGACTGGCGGATCGCCGAGTTGGACATCGACTTTGACCGTCCAGCAGACGAGCGCTATACAAACATATGACCCTCCTCGGGGTGTGCTTCTGTGTGTGTATGTGTATGTGTGTGTGTGTGTACATCTGCGTTGGCCTCGCTGTAGGCGCAGGCACAGGTGTGTGGTTGTTGTTACCTCTCCCCTTTACCTTCCCTCCCCCTCTTCCGCTCTGGATTCTCATCAGACTATGTTGTTGTGGGGGCTCGCATGTGCTTTACTTGTCTCTTATTTCTTTTTTTTGTTACAGCTAAGACCGCAAGGTTAGAACAATCTCAAGCAAGCTCAACAGGAAGGCGTTATGAAGTGCTGCAGTGTATTTGTTATGTTCACAGCCCTTTTGGCCAGTGTGTGCGCTCTGGGTTCAAACGTATTTCCTCTGTTTGTAAGGGAT
>NW_021640157.1:0-1022 GCF_002087225.1 Trypanosoma theileri
AGTATACCTTTTTTCCCCTTTAGTCTCTGTCTGTTTATTTGTTTGTTTTTCTTTCTCTATCTATACTTGTATATATATATATATATATATACAAGTATATATACGATAGAGAACACGTATGATACCTTTGAGAGAGGGAAAGAGGATAAGAAGCTTAAGAGAAATAAAATTATATATATACACCAATAGATATAAGAAAGAGAGAAAAAGAGAAAACGTATATATATATATATATATATATACATATAAAGTACAAGCAGTACTAGAAAGAGAAATATGGAAAAAAAGATAATAAACAAAAAAAAGAGATTCATGAACTACACATACATACATAAAAGAAAAAGAAAGAGAAAGAGAGAGAGTTTGAAATATGTACCAAAAGAAAATGGGAAAAAAAAAAAACACTGATAAGGGAAAAAAGAAAACAAAGATGTAAATAAAGACGATGTAGAAGAAGAAGAAAAAGAAGAAAAAAACAACAATTGGTGAGGAAAGGTGTCTGTATGAGAACAGAAGGGGAAAAAAAGGGGGAAAAAAGTGGGGAAAAAAGTGGGGAAAAAAAGAAAAGGTTTATGGAGAGTCATATTCACATATAAATAAATAAATAAATAAATATATATATATATATATATATATATATATATATCTCCTTCACTTGCATATTAATCTATGCATGTGCTCTAGTAGATAAACAGAGGAATATTGTCACGAGTGACTGTTCTAAATTAAAATTCCTTTAATGGAATATATATATATATATACACCATATATGTAAAAAAAGAAGGAAAACAAAAAGGATAGATAAGCCGCAGAAGGAAAAAAGAAGAAAAAAACTATGGAAATATAAAAATAGCATTAATACACATAGACACCTTACATACTTCCTAAACTTATTTATCCATTGTTTCTATTTTCTCTCTCTCTAATCATATCATATCTCTGCTGCTTCTTCCATATAAACAGATATATATATATATAAGGCTCTATGTAAACAGGAGGCAAAGGCAAAGGTGTTAACCACT
>NW_021640158.1:0-1017 GCF_002087225.1 Trypanosoma theileri
AGTCAACACCGCGAGATTTCCATCGTCACCGGCACTTACAATGGCACTCCCGTCTCTGTTGTGAGTACAGGTATGGGCGCGGGCAGTGTGGAGATTGTGATAAATGAGATTCATGTCTTGAAGGAGTATGATATGGCTCGCCGTGCTTGGCGTCCACGTGCGGGGGATTCTGCGGTTGAGGGAAAAGAGGCGAACACCGCCGAGTTATTTGATCCCGCAAGTGTGAAAATAATTCGTGTGGGGACGTGCGGTTCGCCCATGCCTACAATGCCCGTCACG
This sequence comes from Trypanosoma theileri, assembly GCF_002087225.1. Classification (NCBI taxonomy): domain Eukaryota; phylum Euglenozoa; class Kinetoplastea; order Trypanosomatida; family Trypanosomatidae; genus Trypanosoma; species Trypanosoma theileri. The sequence goes on from NW_021640158.1 coordinate 280, forward strand.
GCCCTTGCGGTGACTCGCTATGCCATTGGGATGGATAACTCTTGTCTTTTCTATAAGGCCCCGGAAATCGCGGCACTGCCGGATCTGCAGGAAGTCCGCCGGGCCGTACGCGAACACACCGGACTGCGGGATTTTGACATTTACGTCGCCAAGGCCCATCCCACCATCACACAGGGCATTGTGAACGCCTGTGAGGCTCTCAACCGCAAACTCGGAGCTGCAACTTCATCTACAGACAGTCAAACCCCGCAGGCATGTGTGGTGGGAGCGACGGCGACGACGAGTGGCTTCTACGCACCGCAGGGACGAGTGGTGGGCCGTTTTCACAATCACATTACGGTGCCGAATTTGGTGGATGAACTTGGGCAACTCCGCATGAATGTGAGTGAAGGCACAGAGGTGGTGGCGAATATCGAGATGGAGACCAGTGTCGTTTGCTATCTTTCGCAGTTGTTGGGATATCGGGCCGGGGCGGTGTGTGTTGTTGTCGCGAAGCGTGCGGGGGAGAAGCGGGAAACTGCCTCCGTCGAACAGACAAAGAAAGCCGTCTCTAATGCCGTTCGGGTGGCACTAGAGGCTATTGTTGCTATTTAACTAATAAGAAATATATATATATATATATATATATGTATGTATACGAAACGTATTATTATGGGTATGATGATGATGAGGGATGGTCAAGAAGAAATTGTGCTGTAATGCACATACAGAACAGAAGAAGATGAAGAACAACAACAA
>NW_021640159.1:0-1007 GCF_002087225.1 Trypanosoma theileri
AATAATAATAATAATAATAATAATAATAATAATAATAATAAAATGTCCCTCCCCCTCCTCCCCCACTTACTTCCTACATGAAAGACACAAACAATGAAAGAGAAGGATGTAAAATTTGAGAGGGAGGGATGGATGGAATTAAGAGAGGAAGTTGCTTGCCTCTTGTCTTCTTAGTGTACATACATTTAATAATTTCTTTTCTTCAGCAAACCCGTACAAAATTCTTTTTTTTTCTTTTTGCTTTTCATAGCTATTAATTCATCACAGCATACCCATACACACAGACATGTATATATATATATATATATATATATATAAATATGAAAACACACATGCATGGCTGAGTGTATGCGTACGTGTGTTTAATAAACTTATGAAAGAAGACAACGAATACAAAATAAAAAAAAACAAACAAACAAACAAACAAAATAAAAAGGGTCATATCTACAAAACCAAGCAATATATATTTTTCTTTTCTTTTCTTTTCTTTTCTCTTTTCCCTTGAACTAGTCGTACAGAAAAATGTCGTTCACATCACAAAACAATGGCAGTAGTATCACCAAACAAAAAAACAAAAACAAAAACAAAAACTAAAAAAAAAAAAGCAAAAACAAAAGAACAACGAAAAAAAAAAAGAACGATGAAATCCATACTTCATTTTTTTTTTTCCTGTATGATTGCGTCCTTCTTCACACACCTCTCCTTTTTTTTCCCTCTCCAGAGGTATATGATTGCTAAGTGCATTACAGCTATAGTCCTTCTTTCGTCTTTTTTTTTTCTTCTTCTTTGTCACTGTTTCTTTCTTTGACTATGTTTTCCTTCTAATTAAAAAAACACACCCCACGCCGGGGTGCCTTTTTTTTTTTTTTTCCTTTTTCTCTTTTTTAAGTACAAAAATAGTGATTTCACGGTCAATCTCTCCTTTTCTTTTCTAAAATTTTTTTTTTTTTTTACACAACTGCCATTCTTATTGTACACAAAATACATAAACAACGTGGCAGAAAAAA
>NW_021640160.1:0-955 GCF_002087225.1 Trypanosoma theileri
AAAAAAAAAAACTCAAATGAGAAATTAGAGTAAAAAAAAAAGCATTAGATGCATAGATAGATAGATAGATAAATGTTTTTTTCCCCCCTTTCCCATACACACGCACACTGACAAATATTTGTTTGTTTGTTTGTTTTTTTATCACTTCTTTTTTTTTTCTGCAAAAAAAAGTCTCCACACAGAATAATAGCAAGAGAAATATAGATTCTTCTTTTCCTTTTTTTTTCCTCTTTTTTTTTTCTTTTCATAATGATGTATTTTTTTTGTTTTTTGTTTTTGTTTTTTGTAATTGATTTCACGTTGTATTTTCTTTTTTTTTTATTCCTCTCGTGAATGACTTTCTTGCGGATCTCTCTCCGCCCTTTTTTTTTAAAAAAAAAAAAAACCAACATTCACAAAAAAAAGGGTCAAATAAGCACATGAGAATTTATTCTTATTACTACTACTATTACTATTACTACTCCTACCACTACATCTCCATCATAACTATGGTGGTGGGTATTAGTAGTAGTAGTAATAGTAGTAGTAGTAGTAGTGGTATGAATCGATTCAACCGAACATATGAAGTAATTTTATCATGTCCAGTGGTTTTTCTTTTCTTTTCTTCTTCTTTATTTTTCTCTCTCTCTCCAGTATGAATTTTTTTTTTCTTTTTCGTTTTTACCGTTGGATTATCCATTTCTTTTTTACCATGCTTGTATATATATATATATATATATATATTCTTGCCGAGCTTAAAAAGCCACAACCATAACTCGCAGAGAGAGAAAGAGAAAGAGAAAGAGATCATCATCATCTTCTTCTTCTCCCATTCCCAATTTCATTTCTCTCACACACACTCTCTCTCTCTTTCTCCCTTTCATTCTTTCTCTCTCTCTTAGAGACACACTTTTTTTCTTTTTTTTGTAAGTTTCCATGTCTCAAAAGCCCATTTAAGATAGATAGATAGATAGAT
>NW_021640161.1:0-791 GCF_002087225.1 Trypanosoma theileri
GTGGAAGTGAGGCAGGTCATGTAGAACGTGGAACATCGGCAGTACAAGGTGAAGAATCTTCTGCTGTTCAAAGTGAAGTGAGTACGTTACCATCATCAGGTACTGCAGGCACACACAATGACGAACAAGAGGTTAGACAAACACAAAGCCAAAATAACGGGACTGATCCTGCTACACAAGGTAATGAAGAGGCACCGATCAACACATCTGATAACACTACACCTGCTGACCCTAATCCTAACCAGCAAACTCCTGAAGCTGCAGGTGCAACTGCCGCATCAGACTCAGAAGAAACCACTTCTATCACTCTACCGATCACCGAGAACACTACCACTGATGCACCAACCACCACTCCATCTCCTGTTCCCAAGCCAGATATTAACACCATTGCTTCCACTGTAAAGAACAAGGCTAATGTTGACAGCAGTGTCAGTCCTGTGTGGATCCGCACTGCAGCACCGCTGTTGATTGTGGCTGTGTTGTTCTCCGCTACCGTGTACTGAACGGTGGGTCTCACTTGAGAGCAAATAATAATAATGGTTAAACTAACATAATTACAATTGCGTACATCCCCATGGGCGAATAAACTAATAATCTGTTTACCAGCTTTCTCTTTTAATTGGAATTTCTTTACTTTTACTTTTGTGTGTTTGTGTTCTTTTTTTCTAATAATTCCATTACTTGCTTTTCCCGTTGTGTGTGTTTGCAGAAAACTGGGCTGTTCTGTTCACTGACGGTATACATCTCTTGCTAGGACACACAGATGTGTGTGTACAGTAATTTAATACATA
>NW_021639873.1:0-192 GCF_002087225.1 Trypanosoma theileri
TGTGCCCTTCTGACCCCCCTGTTGTTTTCTATTGACAGGAAGGATGTTCAAAGCCGCCATGGTGGTGCGGTGCGTCTGACAGGCGTCCACTGCGTGGATCGGGTGAGCATCACGCACAGTTGCACGTGGGATGGGTCGCGAGATCAGGAATAATGCACCGCCCCGCAGTACTTCAGCGACCACTACTACTAC
>NW_021639873.1:1825-2313 GCF_002087225.1 Trypanosoma theileri
TTGAGGATCCCATAAAATAAAGGGATCTTCCTCTTCAGAACCACTCGTAAGCCAGTAACTAGGTGCTCTACGGTGTGCGGTTGATAGCCGTACCATTGGAGTAATATCCATAAGACACGAAGAACAAAAAAAAAAAAAAAAAACAAGGCAAATTTCAGCAGGGCTGAAAATATGAGTTGGGGACGGAATGCCGGCTGTGATTTCCTTGATAAGAAGTGCCGAGACGACAATCTGTCTAAATANGAAGAGTACGCTCTAGGCGTCTGCCACCGACCCAACAAGCAACAAAATAAATAGGAGTTCATTGAGGCCAATCTATTATAAAAACCCAAAAATAACAAAAATTAATACCAAAAGGAGACTTGTGGACGGGTTTTGGGTAAGAACAGTGACAGTAGAGAGATCTGGTTGGGTTTACTTGATCAGATTTCTCGTAGACTGGTTCTCTCGTATGGGAACGGGCTACAACAAAAATCAAATTACAAGAG
>NW_021639873.1:3793-4183 GCF_002087225.1 Trypanosoma theileri
TGTTGTGCACTGCGCTGCTCTTGCTGTGTTGTGCCTACGGGTGCATTGCAGCTGTTGTGCAGCCGCTACCGCAGAAAGGACAGGGTCCCTGGGATGCGTACGTTGTCTCTGCTCCGAAAACTGTTGATGATGTACCTGAGAAGAAAGACTTTCAACCCATTCGTTTTGCTGTTTCTGCCAAAGAAGTGGATAGGGTGTTAAAGTACTGTAAACAGTGGAAAAAAGATCCTTCGGCTAAAGACGTATATGATAATGAATATGGATTTACACTTGAGGTTGCAAATAGTAGATTCCATTTCTGCAAGGAGGACAGCAAGATGACAGCTGCAAAGAAAAGAATTCTTTTGATGGATGTTCTTCCTGCTGCTCTCAAGTTACACAGTGAACGTC
>NW_021639873.1:5813-6472 GCF_002087225.1 Trypanosoma theileri
AACAACTCACAACAAGTACCACCGAAAGCTAAACTGCAAAAAAAGAATCACTCGGATCCTGTGAAACCACAGGAGGGTGACGTTGGCAGAGAAGAAGAACCCACTACTCCAAACGGAAATGATAACAACACATCAGAAAACAGTCCTGAAAAGAATGTCATCTCAGCCCCAACACAAACTCCTGTTCCCTCAGAGACAATCATTCCAAGCAGCGAGAATAACATTCACACAACAACATCGAGCATACCAGAGAATGTAAACGCATCTGCTGCTCATGCCACTTTGACGGAACTAAACAACACTCAGATGGGACAAGCGCTAAACCAGGCGACCACCATTGTTATTGTGGGTGCTGACAGCAGCATTGCCGCTTCATACCAAATCCCTCTTTTGCTTCTTTTGTCGGCTCTGGTGGCTCTGGCATCCCCATGAATTCCATCTATATACACACACATATATATACGTACCTCTAATAATAATAAACATTTTTGCTCATTACGACCTTTTTGACTATACACGTATATCCGCATATATCGCAGCCAGTTGGTCTTTTTTTTTCTTTTTTTTACTTTACTTGCTTGGCTGCGTTATTCGCAGCATTGGAAAAAAAATCTAATAATAGTTAATAGTTTCCACAGTTCATTTTACCAGTTTTTTTT
>NW_021639873.1:7855-10991 GCF_002087225.1 Trypanosoma theileri
AGAGATGGACCGAAAATGGCAGAGCTGGATGATGTGTGTCCCATTATCAAACCGCTTGTACATACTTCCTGTGAGACTGGCAATGCAAAAGATATGCCTGGAAGTATTCTGAGCAATACCTCTCGATGTCTATCACGCGTAGAATTTGTCTCGGATAGCGAAGTGAGAAGCATCGGTGACATTTGTGCTCAAGTGAAATGTGATAGTGGCAAAGTACATATCCGCTACAAGGGCAATAACAGTTGGCACGTGTGTGATAATGAAACTGAAAACGACGTGATTTTACCCCAAAGCAACGATTCCGCGCTCAGTAGCGGAGTCATTCTTTGTCCCAAATACTCTGAGGTGTGCATGTAAGTGCCTAAACCCCCGTGATGTTTGCTTACCCAGAGGTTGAGCTGCACAAACTGCAGGTACTGTCGCAAATGGGAAGAGTAGGGTGGGCCCCAGTGAGACTCCGACGAGTGAAATTACCCCAAATTGGACACGCGAAGAAATGGCTCGTTGGGGGTGGGAAAAAAAACAGTGGAGAGGCAGTGAATAATCACCAGACCGAAGTGAAGTACTCAGGATCAATCCATCACTGCCTGGAACAATGAGCTTGATGCCACTCAGCGTACACTTCAAGGGGAAGAAGAGGGAATACAAGAGACGGACACGTATAGCACCCCTCTGCCGTCAACAGTGGTGAACTCACCATGCACCATGAAGGCAGTGATGTAACTCTCACGGACGGTGATGCTCCCACTGATGACGGCAACAGCACTTTGACGGGACTAAACAACACTCAGATGGGACAAGTAATGAACCAGGCGACTGCCATTGTTATTGTGGGTGCTGACAGCAGCATTTCCGCTTCATACCAAATCCCTCTTTTTTCCTTATTGTGTCTGCTCTGGTGGCTCTGGCATCCCCATGAGTCCCATCTGTACACGTACCTGCAATAATAATAATAAACATTCTTGCTTATTACGGCCTTTTTGACTATGCACGTATATCCGCATACATCGCAGTCAGTTGGTCGCTCTTTTTTCTTTTCCTTTTTTTTTCTTTTTTAACCATAATTCTTTTTACTTTCTTATTGGCTATGTTTTTTGCAGCATTGGAAAACAAAAATTCTCGTAATTGCTAATGGTATCTGGAGTTTATTTTACTTTGTGTGATTGGAAAAAAAATGGTTTATAAATATTGATATGCTTTCTGGTGTCCCACTGTTTGTTGATGCATGTGTGAACGTAATATGGTAGGATTGAACAGCATTAAACAGTGTATATGGACACACACACTTCGGCTTTAAAATACTGAATCAGTTCTTTTTCATAAATCTTACTTTGAGGTATATGAGTGTGTGAGTTGAAGAAAGAAGATTCACATTCCTGCAGTTAATGCAGCATGGTTGTTTCTTTTCTTAGTCTCTCTCTCTCTCTCTCTCTATGCCTATGTGTGTGATGACCAACATGACGTTATACCGTACCCAACATATCTGTTTCTCTTCTTTTTCTCTCTCATTTCTGTTTTTTTTATTTTTGACACAGCTATACACAAACCCACACTCTTTTGTGAGTAAGCATTCAAGAAGATCCACATGCGTTGTCTGTTGTGCACTGCGCTGCTCTTGCTGTGTTGTGCCTACGGGTGCATTGCAGCTGTTGTGCAGCCGCTACCGCAGAAAGGACAGGGTCCCTGGGATGCGTACGTTGTCTCTGCTCCGAAAACTGTTGATGATGTACCTGAGAAGAAAGACTTTCAACCCATTCGTTTTGCTGTTTCTGCCAAAGAAGTGGATAGGGTGTTAAAGTACTGTAAACAGTGGAAAAAAGATCCTTCGGCTAAAGACGTATATGATAATGAATATGGATTTACACTTGAGGTTGCAAATAGTAGATTCCATTTCTGCAAGGAGGAAAGCAAGATGACAGCTGCAAAGAAAAGAATTCTTTTGATGGATGTTCTTCCTGCTGCTCTCAAGTTACACAGTGAACGTCTCAGTATTGACCCTGAAAAGGAGAAGTTGAAGTTACCTTTTAAGGAGGAGAATCAAAAGTATCCAGTTTTGCCTAATTGTACAGATGTCTCAATTCCCAAAGAGCATCGAGATGAAGGTATATCCAACGCTGATTTTATGCTGTATGTGGGTCTCACAGAGGAGTATAAACCCGTAAAGATTTGCTCTAGAAATGAAAAAAATCATCGTCCTACATCTGCTTTTATTAAATTTATACCCAGGGAAATTGCTGCGACAAGACACTACATTCGTTTTGCTGCACATGAAGTTGCACATGCTCTTGGGTTTGATATTGAAATAATGAAGGAGAACAATGTGATTGAGGAAAAACAGGAAGGTAACAAGAAGATCCGTTTGGTGGAATCCAAGGCTGTTCTTGACAAAATGAAGGAACACTACGGTTGCTCTGATGGTAAGTGTGATGAAGTGATAAAGAAAGTGGCTTTTGAGAATGAATTATCTGAAGGAGCACCGTTGCACTGGGAACGTCGTATTGCGAAGGAGGAATTGATGAGTACATACACCTTGGACTTTGATGTGACTGGGGCGTACTATACAGCACTAACACTTGCTGTTTTTGATTCTATGCCATTCTACAGCGCCAATTTCACCATGGCAGAATCGATGAATTGGGGTAAGAATGCTGGTTGTGACTTTCTGGAGGGTAAAGAAAAAGACGAAATAATAAAGAAAAAAATAATACCCGAGAAGTACCGCGAAATGTTCTGCAACAAAATCAAATGGGGTCTGGAGTGTACTTCTGACCGTTTTGCACTTGGGAGGTGTACAAAGGAGATGGATCTGACAGACCGTCAATTTATCTCCTCAGAGTATGCGTTCTTCAACGATTTAACATCTTCGGCGAGTGGCATGTATGACCTGACGGATGGTTATCCCATTATTAAACCTATTTATACAACAAGCTGTGAAAGTGGGAACTTAAGTCTTATGCCTGGCAGTATTGTGGGAAACACATCACGATGTCTGAAAGGTGACAAGCTGAAACTGAATAAGGGAAACAAATTTGCCCTCTCTGTTGGTGATATTTGTGCGGATGTGAAGTGTGACAAAGACAATAAGAAAGTAATGGTGCGGTACAGTGGGAGTGAAATTTGGCATAATTGCAGTGAT
>NW_021639873.1:11846-12673 GCF_002087225.1 Trypanosoma theileri
TTTTTTTTTTTGGAATAAAATAGTTTATAAATATTGCTATGCTCTTTGGTGTCCCACTGTTTGTTAATGCATGTGTGAACGTAATGGTAGGATTGAATAGCATTAAACAGTGTATATGGACACAGACACTTGGGCTTTAAAATACTGAATCAGTTCTTTTTCATTAATCTTACTTTGAGGTATATGTGTGTGTGAGTTGAAGAAAAAATATTCATATTCCTGCAGTTAATGCAGCATGGTTGTTTCTTTTCTTAGTCTCTCTCTCTCTCTCTCTATGCCTTTGTGTGTAATGACCAACATGACGTTATACCGTACTGAGCATATCTGTTTTTCTTCTTTTTCTCTCTCATTTCTGTTTTCTATTTTTGACACAGCTATACACAAACCTACACTCTTTTGCGAGTAAGTATTCAAGAAGATCCACATGCGTTGTCTCTTGTGCACTGCGCTGCTCTTGCTGTGTTGTGCCTACGGGTGCATTGCAGCTGTTGTGCAGCCGCTACCGCAGAGAGGACAGGGTCCCTGGGATACGTACACCCTCTCTGTTCCTGGTGCTGATACTGATGTACCTAAGAAGGTTGAAGAGAATTGGCAACCCATTCGCATTGCTGTTTCCTCACATGGTGTTGCTTGGACCGTAAACCACTGTCTCTACAAAAAAGCCGGTGCACGTTGGCGCTACGCCCTTAACGACCCACATTTTGACAAGGTTGTCTGTTATCGACGTGATGGAATGACTCTCGAGAAAGCCAATCTTTTCTTGAATAAGATTCTCCCTGCTGCTATCAGCTTGCATGCCGAACGTCTCAAGGTCAAGCGTGAGAGTG
>NW_021639873.1:14013-14392 GCF_002087225.1 Trypanosoma theileri
GGGTGGCTTTGGTGTTGTGGGTGCTGACAGCAGCATTTCCGCTTCATACCAAATCCCTCTTTTTTCCTTATTGTGGGTGCTCTGGTGGCTCTGGCATCCCCATGAATCCCATCTCTACCCATATATGCACGTACCTCCGATAATAATAAACATTCTTGTTTATCACGGCCTTTTTGACTATGCACGTGTATCCGCATACATCGCAGCCAGTTGGTCGTTCTTTTTTTTCCTTTTTTTTTCTTTTTTAACTGTAATTGTTTTAAAATTTACTTTATTATTGGCTGTGTTCATCGCAGCGTTGGAAAACAAATTCTCGTAATTGTTAATGCTATATGGAGTTTATTTTACTTTGTGTGATTGGAAGAAAAATGGTTTATAA
>NW_021639873.1:15697-17881 GCF_002087225.1 Trypanosoma theileri
AGGCTAGCGAAGGACGATCTGATGAGTACGTACAGTGAAGAACCATCTGGTATGTACTATACATCACTTACACTCGCAATATTTAATGATATGAAGTTTTACAAGGCTAACTTCAGCATGGCAGAGACAATGAGTTGGGGCAGCAATGCTGGATGTGAGTTCCTTACAGGGAAATGTATACAAGAGAATATCATTAAATATCCCAATACGTTTTGTACTGAATCCCGTGCATCGCTGCAGTGTACATCTGATCGTCTTTCTCTTGGAAGGTGCACATCGAGTAATTTCCCTCAGGACTATCCTGAGGATTATCGAAACTTTAGGAATAACACTTTCACCTATTTGTACGGTGAATTGACGGATGGATGTCCCATCATCAGACAGCTTGAAGAAACAACTTGTCAGAGCGGTGATTTGGAGTTAATGCCTGGAAGTATTCTGGGGAAGGAATCACGATGTCTACAAGGGGATGAGCTGATACAAAAAGAATCGGCCCAAACTTTCTTGCCAGTTGGTGACATTTGTGCCAATGTAAAGTGTGAGGATGGCAAAGTTAAGGTACAATATAAGGGGAGTGATAAATGGCATGAATGCCCTGATGGTGGCAAGATTGAAAGTTTGGAAGGCACAGAGTTCCAAAGTGGAAGCATCTTGTGCCCCAAGTACGCGGAGGTGTGTACCGATCTTCCCTCAATCAGTGAACGCCGCATTGAAAGTAATGAAGCTGCAGATACTGAGATTCTCCAAGATTACGTTATTGGAAGAGATTTACATGACATTAGTGGCGAAGAGAATAAAACGGCAAATAATAGCAGCAGTAATCACACGGTAGCAGAAAATATTACATGTACGGTGGGGAATTGCGACCAACATACAGCTGGGGAAGGTGCTGACAAGAGTATTGTGACCTCATATTTTGGAGCTGTGTTATTTCTTGTTTGCATTGCAGCTGTGATGATGTAATCATGAGATTTATACATAAAATATAATTCAAGTGCCTCTATGTAAATTTNGCAAGATTGAGAATTTGGAAGGCACAGAGTTCCAAAGTGGAAGCATCTTGTGCCCCAAGTACGCGGAGGTGTGTACCGATCTTCCCCAAATCAGTGAACTCCGCATTGAAAGTAATGAAGCTGCAGATACTGAGATTCTCCAAGATTACGTTATTGGAAGAGATTTACATGACATTAGTGGTGAAGAGAATAAAACGGCAAATAATAGCACCAGTGATCACACGGTAGCAGAAAATATTACATGTACGGTGGGGAATTGCGACCAACATACGGCTGGGGAAGGTGCTGACAAGAGTATTGTGTCCTCATATTTTGGAGCTGTGTTATTTCTTGTTTGCATTGCAGCTGTGATGATGTAATCATGAGATTTATACATAAAGTATACTTCAAGAGCCTCTATACAATTTTCTTTTCTTTCTTTTATTCACATATATACATATTTATACATATATATGGTCCAATTGACCGCTCTTCTTTTCTTCTTTTTCCACACGTAATTGTTTATTCCGTTGGAGATAAAATTCTTCTTGGCAATAATCGATTATTAGATGATGCAACAATTGTGCTTTTTGGCAAATATTAATTTATATTTTTGTATTCCTTTCTTGGGGCAAATCTCTCCTTCCTTCCTTCCTTTCTTCCTTCCTTCCTTGTTTCAGGCCGTTAATTTTGGCATATTGGCCAACTGACGGACAAAAATTGAAATTATCATGTCAGTTATACATATATGTTTATATATTTTACAACAGGAAACCACTAAAACAATTTTGTTTTTCCATTGGAATAAAAGTTCAATGAAATATTAGAAAGCACCATTGTGATATCTGCTGGTGTTGAGTTTGTTGACCCTTTCACCGCAGCCCTTCTTTCCTGATCACCCTTCATATTTCTCAGGATTCTAGAAAAGGAGAAATGATTATTGTTTTGATGTTGTGCTGTACCTCTTTTTTCTTTTCTTCTTCTCTCCATCTATTCCTTTCTCATTTTTTCTTTCTTTTCTCTGACTGTATTGTTTTCCTTGTATGTTGCGAGATCAACCTCTAATTAACATAAAATGACGCTAACGCTGTGGGGAGTGGTGGGCCCCGAGAACGCCCGCATGCACAAGATCCTGGTCGCTGCGGCCTTCGCCAACGTGCCCGTGACGGTGAAGCCGTGCGAGTACGGCCGC
>NW_021639873.1:19623-29048 GCF_002087225.1 Trypanosoma theileri
TGCCATTGAGACTTGGTGAGAATGTCGAGTGTTCCTTTTCCGCACTGCTTGTGTCGGTGTGTCTGTGGTGATCAACATAACATTATGTTGTGCCCAACACGTCTGCTTCCTCACACTTTTTTCAATCTATTATCTTCTCTTCTTTTTTCTCTCATTTCTGTTTTTTTTTTTTGACACAGCTATACACAAACACACACACTCTCTTGTGAGTAAGCATTCAAGAAGATCCACATGCGTCGTCTGTTGTGCACTGCGCTGCTCTTGCTGTGTTGTGCCTACGGGTGCATTGCAGCTGTTGTGCAGCCGCTACCACAGAAAGGACAGGGTCCCTGGGATACGTACACCCTCTCTGTTACTGAAACTGAACTTGAGAGGAAAAAAGAGGGTTTTCAACCCATTCGTTTTGCTGTTTCTGCCAAAGAAATTGATAGGGTGTTGAAGTACTGTAAACATCATAAAGACGGTAAGTTGGATGATGCTGAAAAAGATCAGTTAGAATATGGATTTAAAATTGATATTGAGAAACACGATGATTTCTGCGATGAGGCGGGGCCTAACGTGGTAACACCTGAAAAGAAAAGAACGCTTTTAAGAGACGTTCTTCCTGTTGCTCTCAAACTGCACAGTGAACGGCTCAGTGTTAAGCGGGTGGAGAAGTTGGAGTTACCTTTAAAGGAGAGTGTTGAATTTTCGTCCAAGTGCCCCAATGTGTCAGTTCCCAAAGAGCATAAACAAGGTATATCCGATGCTGATTTTATGTTGTATGTGGGTCTCACGGAGAAGTACGTACCGGTGCAGATATGTTCTTACGACACCCAGGAACGCCCTACATCTGCTTTGATTAAATTCATTCCCAAAGAAATTGATGATACGAGGTACTTCATTCGCTTGACTGCACATGAAGTTGCACATGCTCTTGGGTTTGAAATTGAAATGATGAAGAAGCATAATGTGATTGCGGAAGAAAACACAGGCACGAACAAAGACCAATTGGTGGCATCCAACGCTCTTATTGATAAGAAAATGAAGGAACAATATGATTGCTCTAAGGATGATGATGTTGAAATTAAAGGCATGCCTTCGGAAAACAAGGCGTCTGAAACTGGCCCGTTACACTGGAAGCGTCTGATTGCGAAGGATGAGTTGATGAGTCCGTACACCCCTGACGACAAATATGTGACTGGGGCGTACTATACATCACTAACACTTGCTGTTTTTCATTCTATGCCATTCTACAGCGCCAATTTCAGCATGGCAGAATCCATGAGTTGGGGTAAGAATGCTGGTTGTGAGTTTCTGAAGGGTAAAGACAAAGAAACGTACAAAGGAACAAAATCCAACAAGTACTCCGAAATGTTCTGCGATAAAGTCGAGCCTGCTCTACAATGCACTTCTGACCGTTTTGCACTTGGAATGTGCTCGATGGAGACGTCTGGGGTTGAGGTACATTATGAGTATGGGGGGGTTTTTGTCTCAGTTCTCACGAAACGTAGGGAGAATGACCTAATGGATGGTTATTCCATTATTAAACCGATTCCTGAGACAAGTTGTGAGGAGGATGAGTTGGATCTGATGCCTGGCAGTCTTGTGGGGAAGGAATCACGATGTTTGAAAGGTGAGGGTCTGAAATTGCAAATACCAAACAAAAAGAATCTCCCCGTTGGTGATATTTGTGCGAAAGTGAAGTGTGAGAAAAATAAAGTTTTCGTCTGGTACAATGGGACTAACGATTGGCAAGAATGCAGTGATGGTAAGAAAATTGATGTCAAGGACAGCACAGAGTTCACAGGCGGAAGCATCGTGTGCCCCAACTATGCTGAGGTATGCACTGAGTTGAATAGCACCGTTGATTTCTACATTACATACGACGAAGATGAGAAACGCCAAATGGAGAAAGAGAAACAAGAAGCGGAAGATAAAAGGAAACAAGAGGAAGAAGAAAGGCATCGCATAATGGCACAAGAGGCTCATAATGAGAGAATCCAGAGAGACGCACAGCCAGAAGACCAGACTCCACTGCATCCTGATCCGAAGCAAAACACTCCATCAAAGCCTGCGGAAGATTCTGCTGGTGACAGCAGTGGAAAACAATCTCTTCGTCCATCACAGGACAGAAACCAAAGGGATTCAGCTGGAGTGGGTCAAGATGGGGTTGTTTCATCTCTTCCAGCTGCACCTCAGTCACAACCTGCTAGGGAGGAGAATCGAGCTCTCGAGAACAGTAACAACAACAATGGTGATGAACCACATCAACAGCCTTCTATATCTGCACCAAATGTCCCCAGTGACACCAAGACGTCTGAAATGGAAAAGAATTCCAGTGAACCCGCGAAGGCACAAGATAAAGAAGTGTCCATCTCTGAGATGCCAACACATGTGGTGCCGCAAGAGGGCCCCAGCGTCCCCCAGGAGCCTGAAGTGGAAAAGTTGCCCACCACTGAGACCCCGACGCATGTCGCATTTGAATCCATTGCTGCATCGGAGCAAACTTCTTCCGTCAAGGAGGAGGGTAAGAAGAATACAGCGGAAAACATTGAACAAGTGCAAGAAACAATAACAGAGTCTCCCTCACATAATGGGAACGGTGAAGGAATAAATACCACAGTTGATACAACTCATTCCCCAAACAGTCCTGCCACCGATAATGAGAAGAATGAAACCATTGTGAATACTCACAACAACACAAGTAACACAACATCATCCAGCATTCCAGAGAATGTAAACGCATCTGCTGTTCCTGCCACTTTGACAGAACTAAACAACACTCAGATGGGACAAGTAATAAACCAGGCGACCACCATTGCTATTGTGGGTGCTGACAGCAGTATTGCCGCTTCATACCAAATCCCTCTTTTGCTTCTTTTCTCTGCTCTGGTGGCTCTGGCATCCCCATGAGTCCCATCTATACACACGCACATATATATATACCTCTAATAATAATAAACATTCTTGCTCATTACTGCCTTTTTTGACTGTGCACGTATATCCGCATATATCGCAGCCAGTTGGTCGTTTTTTTTTTTTTTTCTTTACTTGCTTGGCTGTGTTATTCGCAGCATTGGAAAACAAAAATTCTCATAATTGCTAATGGTATATGGAGTTTATTTTACCAGTTTTTTTTTGGAATAAAATAGTTTATAAATATTGCTATGCTCTCTGGTGTCCCACTGTTTGTTGATGCACGTGTGAACGTAATATGGTAGGAATGAATAGCATTAAACAGTGTATATGGATACAGACAGTTGAGATTTAAAATACTTAATAATATCTTTTTCATTAATCTTACTTTGGGGGTATATGGGTTTAGGCGCTTTCAAGACAAAAGATTCACATTCCTGCAGTTAATAATGCAGCATGGTTGTTTCTTTTCTTTATCTCTCTTTCTATCCCTTTGTGTGTGATGACCAACATGACGTTATACTGTACTGAGCATATCTGTTTCTCTTCTTTTTTTCTCTCATTTCTTTTTTTTTCTGTTTTTTGACACAGCTATACACAAACCTACACTCTTTTGCGAGTAAGCTTTCAAGAAGATCCACATGCGTCGTCTGTTGTGCACTGCGCTGCTCTTGCTGTGTTGTGCCTACGGGTGCATTGCAGCTGTTGTGCAGCCGCTACCGCAGAAAGGACAGGGTGCCTGGGATACGTACACCGTCTCTGCTCCGAAAACTGTTGATGATGTACCTGGGAAGGTCGAAGAGAATTGGCAACCCATCCGCTTTGCCGTTTCTGCCAAAGAAATTGATAGGGTTTTGAAGTACTGTGACGGTATGAAGTGCTAGATGAAGTGGGGGAAAACGAAGAATATGGATTTACGCTTGAGAATGATCAAAACGAGGAAGAATTCTGTGAGGAGCCGAAAACCAAAATGACAGATGTAAAGAAAAAAACGCTTTTAAGAGACGTTCTTCCTGCTGCTCTTAAACTACACAGTGAACGTCTGAATGTTGATCCTGTGAAGGATATGTTGAAGTTGCCTTTTAAGGAGGAGTATCCATATTTACCCAACTGTACAAATGCTTCAATTCCCAAGGACCATCGAAAAAAAGGTATATCCAACGCTGATTTCATGCTCTATGTGGGTCTCACAGAGAAGTATGTACCTGTGCAGATTTGCAGTAAGAATGAAAAGGATCGCCCTACATCTGCTTTGATTAAATTTGTTCCTGAGGAAATTGATGATACGAGGTACTTTATTCGCTTTGCTGCACATGAGGTTGCACATGCTCTTGGTTTTGATATTGAAATAATGAAGGAGCATAAGGTGATTGTGAAAGAAAACACAGGGAAGACATTCAGTTTGGTGACATCCAATACTGTTCTTGACGAGAAAATGAAGGAACAGTATGATTGCTCTAATGATGGTGAAATAAAGGGAATGCCTTTGCAAAGTGAACCCACTAAAGACGCACCCCCGCACTGGAAACGTCTTATTGCGAAGGATGAGTTGATGAGTCCATACACCCCTGACGACAAATATGTAACTGGTGCATACTACACAGCACTAACACTTGCTGTATTTCATTCTATGCCATTCTACAAAGCCGATTTCAAAATGGCAGAATCGATGAGTTGGGGTAAGAATGCTGGTTGTGATTTTCTGAAGGGTAAAGGCAAAGAAGAATACAAAGGAACAAAACCCACCAAATACGCCGAAATGTTCTGCGATGAAGTAAATCCAGCTCTGCAATGCACTTCTGATCGTTTTGCACTTGGAATGTGCTCGAAGAAGCCGTCAGGGGTTAATATACCTCTTGACTACGTAGAGCATTTTAACACAGTTCTCAAAGACACTGATGATGACCTGATGGATGGTTATTCCATTATTAAACCGACTCTTCAGACAAGTTGTGAGGGGCATCAGTTCAATCTGATGCCTGGCAGTGTTCTGGGGAAGGAATCACGATGTCTGAAAGGTAAGGAGCTAAAACTGAAAACACCAAACGAAGATAATCTCACTGTTGGTGACATTTGTGCTAAAGTGAAGTGTAAGAAAGACACCAATAAAGTATTGGTAAAGTACAGTGATACTACGGATTGGCAAGAATGCGAAGATGGTGGCAAGATCGATGTCAAGGACAGCAAAGAGTTTGCAAGTGGAAGTATCTTGTGTCCCAACTACACTGAAGTATGCAATGACTTTCCTGTGGTTAAGGATATTAACTTCACAATTGAATATGATGAGGATGAGAAAGAGCGAATAAAGAAAGAGGAGAAGGAGGATGAAGACGAAATGGAGAAAGAGGAAAAGCAACACGAAGAAGAGGAAGAGAATGAGAAAACCCTGAAAGACGCACAGCCAGAACAAGAGAGTCCAGTGCATCCTGATCCAAAGCTGAACACTTCATCAAAGCCTGATGAAGCACCAAAGGACCGGGAAGACAGTCAGGAACTTCCAGCAGCAGAAGTGACCGAGAACCAAAGGGATTCACCTCGAGAGGGTGTAAAGGAGGTTTTATCTCCTCTAGCTGTACCTGAGCCACAACCTGCTGGGGAGGAGAATCAAACTCAAAACACTAACAACAACAACAGAGGTGCACTTCCACAGGAACCGTCTTCTATATCTGCACCAAAGGTCCCCAGTAAACCCGTCAAGACGCCTGAAGTGGAAAAAAAACCCACCACTGAGATCTCCAAGCCTGTCGCATCTGAACCCATTGCTGTTTCGGGGCACACTCCTTCAGTGGAGGAGGATCACAACAATACAACGGAAAACATTCAACAAGTGCAAGAAACAATAACAGACTCTCCCTCACAAGATGGGAACGATGAAGGAATAAATACCACAGTTGATCCTACTCTTGATCCAAACAGTCCTTCCCCCGATGATGAGAAGAATGAAACCATTGTGAATACTGACAACAACACAACTAACACAACATCAAGCATTTCAGAGAATGTAAACGCATCTGCTACTGTTCCTGCCACTTTGACGGGACCAAACAAGACTCAGATGGGACAAGTAATAAACCAGGCGACCACCATTGCTATTGCGGGTACTGACAGCAGTATTGCCACTTCATACCAAATCCCTCTTTTGCTTATTGTATGTGCTCTGGTGGCTCTGGCATCCCCATGAATTCCATCTATACACACATATGTACCTGTAATAACAAACCTTTTTTGCTTATTACGGCCTTTTTTGACTGTGCACGTATATCCGCATTACATCGCAGCCAGTTGGTCGTTTTTTTTTCTTTTCCTTTTTTACTTGCTTGGCTGTGTTATTCGCAGCATTGGAAACAAAAATTCTCGTAATTGCTAATGGTATATGGAGTTTATTTTACCATATCTTCTTGGGCCCAAATAATTTATAAATGTTTTTTTTTCCTTCTTTTTCCAATTTAGGTGTCCCACTGTTTGTTGATGCATGTGTGAACGTAATATGGTAGGAATGAATAGCATTAAACAGTGTATATGGACACAGACACTTGGGCTTCAAAATTTTTGCATTGCTTCTTTTTTTATTGGGCTTACTTTGAGGTGTATATATGGGTTTAGGTGCTTTCAAGAAAGAAGATTCTCATATTGGTGTAGTTTTAGGTTTGTTATGCTGTATCGTATTGATGTTGTTTATAGTTTGTATAATGATTTGGTTGTTTGTATTGCATCTTTGTTTTTCTTCCTTTTGTTTCTTTACCATTTTATTAAGGATTGTAGAAAAGGATGATAGTGTTAATGTGCTGCCGGCAGTTGTGGTTTTGGTGTTCTCTCTGAACCCTGGTTTAACGTTCCGCATGGATCTTGTGGTTATTATTTTTTTTTTTTCTTTGGTGTAGTCTCTGGACGTGTTTGGACTAGTTTTCATGAATGGCCGAATAAAAAGCTGATTGATTTAATTTGATTTTATTTGTTTGGGATTAAATGTGCTTTTGCCATCCCTTAAGATGGCAAAGATGCCATGAATTATTAAGCAAATGATAGGGTAAGAGATGAGAAGGAGTCGAGTGGAATCGGATTGCTATAAAAATATGGTTGAACCCGTTATTTTCTTTTTTTTTGTGGGTTTTCGAGTGGCAAGGGGAACACTTTCTTGTTTTTTTTTTGTGTGTGTTTATTGCGGCATCTACACTTCAAATGTTATGATGGAGTTATTTTTTTGTTTTTGTTTTTGGGTTTCTCTGTTATTCTTATTCACTATTATTGATCTTTGTGTGGTGTTATGGATGTTGATGATGATGATAGGCTCTAGAGTGGCGGGGTATAAATATGGCTGTGTTCACTTTTGTGTTGTTTTGATTTCATTATTTGGATTGTTTTTTTTGTTCTTGTTTTTCTTTTTTTTTATCGTGGAATAGTGAACAGTGGTCGTTGTGGGGGCGTAACAGAGTAACAGTTTTTTTATTTATTTATTTATTTATTAAGTAAAAAGATAAAAGGAGAGAAGAGAAGAAAACATAATATATAAACTGAAGAGAATAAAAAAAAAACTGTAGATAGACTCTTTTTTTTTTAAAAAAAGAAGAAGGAAAGAAAATAAATAAATAAATGGAGACTGCCTCTGTTGTTGCTGCTCCAGCAAGACTCTCACGAGCCCCACCAGTAGCATTAGCCACATTAGAAAAAAGTGGATACGGTGTATTTTCTCATCCTGTGACGGTTGTGCGGACGGTGGATCTCCCCTGTGGATGTGTGACGGTGGCTGCTGGTGCTAACGTTGTCTCTGTTGGGCTCTTGACAAGTTTAACTCAACAGGAATCAACACAACGGACGAGTTCTTCACTACCGGAGGAGGTGCGTGTGTGTAAAATGTCTTCCAAGGTGGAGAGTCTTTTTCTCTCCAGTGGGATGGTGATAAGTATGAGTCTTTCCCTTCTTCCTGGTGCGGGGGCGGTGTTGGGAGTTGTGGGGACCAGTAATGGTTCTCTCTGTGTGTTTATATTAGAGAGCCGCGTGGCGGGTGGGGAGTCCCTGCGATTGTTTAAAGTGTGTGAGTTGGGACTCTCGGAGTATACGGATGGATTAATTTCTCTTGCGGATAATGTGTTGGATGTGGGAATTGGCTTTGATCCTGCTGGTCGACCGGAGTTTATTACAGCAGCCACTACAACGTGTGTGGTGGTGTTGGATACACAATACTTTGATGAGTCGTTGAAGGCAAACGCCACAGAGGCGGTGATTCGAGTCTTTCGAAAACAAAAGCCCTATACACATCAACAACAATCATCACAACAACATCAATATCAACATCAACAACAGCAGTATGTTGTGGTACGACCACCCAGTGAAGCCTTTTATGTAACCTTTGCGGCTGCAGAGGTGGTGCGAGTGTTAGTACCGGAGCGTTATCATGCGGCCTTTGCTGTAGATGTGGCTCTTGTGATTGTGCTGGATAATGGAGAAGTGCGATATGTGGAGCGACATGTTGTTGGTGGATCTCTACAATTGTTATTGCAGCATCACGAACAACGGCAATCACGGCGAAGTGCGGTGGGACTCACTATGATACAAGATGAAGAGATGATGTCTAACAATAAAGAAGATCCACGAACTCTACCGCATGTATTATATGCCTATTCTCTATCTGCAGTTACACATAATGTGTGTGTGGCTGTTGTGGGTCCACATGTGGCTGCACATGTGATTATAAATGATGCCGCATTCTATTATGATAGTTCAACGCAACAGATGGAACTTGTGTTGATTGGAGCGGAAATGCAATTTACTGAACGGTCTGGTGAGACGTGTGGGACGGCGGGATGGTGGGCAATTGCTCACGGTGTGGTCTATGCACGGGATACACTACGGCGTTTTCAAGAACAACAACATAATAAACAACAACAACAAAAGCAAAAATCACGTGCACACTCACAAGAATCTCATCCATTGGCATCTTTTATAAAAGTTTCAGGTTTTGCTGGACAAAATTCAGGAACATTGCCGAGAGATGGACGTGGGTTATCGACCTTATTGGTAACACAAGATACGATGTTGTTATTATTTGCTAGTGGCAACGAATTGCATGTATGCACATTGTCTGGAGCCGGCAGTGGCAGTCGTGGATCTTTACGGCATGTCTACAGTGCTGGATCTGTGATAACGAGTATGGCCTCTGCAGAGGCACGGGGTGCTGGGAAGTATGCATTTGTGATTGCATGTGGATCATCCATTACACATTTATTATTGTGAGAAGATTGAGGTGGGGGAACATTTGTATCACACTAGGATTATTATTATTATTGTTATTACTGATGTTGCTCTTGTTTGCGGTTGTCTCTGGTTGTGAGTGTGAGAGTGGAATTGTGAAGGTGTGGAGAATTGTATGTGTGGGATCTATTGAAGGAGAGAAGAAGAAAATGAACAGAAGGTGAGAAAAAGAGAAAGAGAAAGAAACAGAGAGAAACAGAACACCAAAGTTGGTGTGGAGGTGTTTCTCCTCTTTTGAATTTTTATTTATTTATTTTGTTAATTCGCGGAATCTCTTT
>NW_021639873.1:29390-41228 GCF_002087225.1 Trypanosoma theileri
TCTTTCTATCTACCTATAGTCAAATGGACGGCCGATCACTTTCACTGGCGGAGACACTCGTTACGGCTCCTTATATCCGCGCTGGTGCGGAGGCCTTACATGCCACTCGTAATGTTGTTCACTCTATTTTAGCCCAACGCCGCTGCCCAGAACGCGGAATGGGTGATATTGCCATTGAGTTGCTGCTGCACGAACTTGCCATGATGGATACAAATAACTTCGCTGCTCACATCGGCGCTGGCGAGCGTGAAGGCCGTGTGGCTGCGGCGCTGGTAGCGAGACGGCATTATGGATTCTCACACGGAATAGGCAGATCGGGTGATGTCACGCGTGATCAGCCAAAGGCGGCGGGGTCAAGTTTATTATACCAAATAACAAATCACATGATATTAGATTTGCTGCGGCTCGCAGGTACTCCATCGTTAGAACAGGCAGTAGTGGTGCCCATGGCAACAGGAATGACACTCGCACTATTACTGCGTAGTATTGCACAGCACAGACAAGCGACTGTACAGAGAGGAGTACCAAATAGACGTTCTTCTCGCCTAGAGGAAGAGTCTACGGATATGGATAATATGGAAGAGGAAAGTAGTAGTACCTGTTGGAGTCAAAATGGTCTTGAAAATGGTGTGAATGAAAATGATGAAGATGGAAATGATGATGATGATGATGATGATAAGGAGGAGGAGAAAGAGGAGATTAAGAGTAATAATTCGCAGGTGTTGGAGCCGCGGTATGTTATTTGGACACGCATAGACCAAAAAACGGCACTGAAGTGTATTGAGGCAGCGGGACTACTTTCAATACCGGTATCATTGCGACATGCCCCTTTACAGAAAGCTGGTCGTAACGGGAGAAATAGAAATAGAAACAATCGTTCATACAGTGAAGGAAGAAACAATACTCGATCTCTTCACCCTTATTTTCTTCAATCACATGTGGATGATATTGCCGCGGCTATTGGTCGAATTGGTGGACCCCGTTCTGTTATTTGTGTGTTAACCACCACCAGTTGTTTTGCCCCGCGTCTTCCAGATGATGTGGTGGCGATTGCTCGACTTTGTAAAGTACTCGATGTTCCTCACGTTGTGAACAACGCCTACGGTGTACAGAGTCGAGGAATTATGCAGAGAATAGATGCCGCGATAAGACTTGGCCGTGTAGATGCAATCGTGCAGTCCGGTGATAAAAACTTTTTGGTTCCTGTTGGTGGTGCTGTCCTTAGCGGTAAGAAAGAAGTGGTGGCACGTGCAGCGGCTCTTTACGCTGGTCGTGCGAGTGCGTCCCCGGTTGTGGATATCTTTATTACCGCATTAAGTCTTGGTCGAAGCGGATTTCAACAAATGTGGAAAAGACGTTATCAACTTCGGGAGGTGTTGGGAGCGGCATTGCAGAAGTTTGCCCACGCGAGAGGGGAGGTACTCCTCACGGAAGAAATGGGGGATACATGTAATATCAATAAGGTTGCTAATGCTACTACTACTAATAGTACTATTGCTGCTACTAATAATAGTACTATTGCTGCTGCTGCTACTACAACAACAACTACTACTACTACTAATAGTATTCTTATTAATACTATAACGACAGATACAACTCCGGTAACAACAGTATTGCCTCGTAATGATATTAGTTTCGCTATTACAATGCGTACGGTGGGAGGTGTGGAGGCGGCAAAAGAAATTGGTGCACGTCTCTTTCGCAGTGCCGTAACTGGACCAAGAGTTGTAGTGCCAGATCCTTTCGAGACGCGTTTGTGTGGACATGTATTCAGAAATTACGGTATGCACACAGATGAGACACCACCATGTGCAATGCTTGTTATGGCATGTGGAGTTGGAATGACAGAAGAGGATGTGAATGGCATTATGGAGAAATTGGAGAAGGTGTGGCCTGTGAATGGGAAAACAATAACAACAACAGCAACAACACCAATAACAACAGTAACTGCAGCAACAACACCGATAACATCAGCAGCAACAGTAAGAGCAGCATCAGCAAGAGAAGGATTGGTGAAGAAGAAAAAAAGTAAGTCAGGAAGACGTTCACAATAAGGTTTGAGATGAATGTCTGAAAAAAAAAAAACGAAAGGAGGGAAGGGGAAAAAAGGGGAATTGATGGATAGTGGGTAGGTGAGGGTTGGGGGATGTTTCTATATATATATATTTATATATATTTATATATATATATATCTGTCTCTGTGTGTGTGTAGAGGGTTTTGGTGAGAAAAAATACGAGATAAAGTTTTTGATGGGGGAAAGAATGACATTGGGTATTTAAATCATTGCTTTTCCTTGTTGCGTTGTCTGTGATGTGTAATGGATACTTTTTTAACTAATATGGTTCTTTCTTCATGTTTAACGACCGCCTTTTTACTGTTAGAGAGGATATTATATTGTATATTTCATCAAGAATATTTTATTTTATTTTATTTATTTATTGATTGAGAATTGTGTACTCTCTTTTTGCTTTTTTTCTTGCTCAGTTCTCTATACTGGATCATTACAGCTGAGGCAGTTGAAGAGAAAAAAAAGGAACGCATACGATACGAATATTAAATATATACACACCAAAGCTCAGAGGGAATTATAGTTGCAGATAATTAAAAAAAAAAAAAGGGAATATATATATATATACCTACGGATTATCCTAAACAATTGAAGAAGGAAAGAAACAAAGAAAAAAGAGAGAACAGTTCAGGAAAGATTTAATACACAAGAAAAAAAAAGAAAAACAAAATGGTAAAACAGCGTATGACCGCACTGGATGTGCGGGCCTCTGTAGAGGAGATGCGATCATCACTTGTTGGACTTCGTCTATTGAATATATATGATATTTCCCCAAAAATGTTTCTCTTTAAGTTTGGACATGGTGAGAATAAAAAAACAATGATACTAGAAACGGGTGTACGTATGCACCTCACTCAATTAGTACGTGAAAAACCAAAAGTCCCCTCTCAATTTACACTTAAACTCCGTAAACATGTACGTGCCTGGCGTCTGGATTCGGTAACACAACTCCAACACGATCGTACAGTGGATTTCCGCTTTGGGGTTTCAGAAGATGCCTCTTATCATATTATTATTGAATTGTTTTCAAAGGGTAATATTATACTTACAGATCATGAATATCGTATCATGTTACTTCTACGTACACACAGAGATGATGATATTAAGATGTGTGTACGGGAGTTGTATCCCGTAACGAGTGCCTTTGATGAACAACAGGCAAAGGAACAGAAGGAACGGGAAGCAAACTGTAGTGATATGATGATAGTGAAAGCCCAACGTACAGAGGCACTACGGCAAGAGTGGAATAGTGTATTTACACGACATGCAGATTATGAAACTACACGATCTACACTTTCTGCTGTACATCACTTTGGTCCCTCCCTTGCAGATCACATCTTAGCGGTAACAGGTGTAAAGAATGTAAAGAAGGGAGATATGACTTGTAGTGGAGAGGAACTGTTTACACAATTATTACCTGGGATGTTGGAGGCTTGGGAAATTGCCTATTCCGCTCTCCCACCAGGTGGATACTTGATTCGTAATATTAAACAGAAAAAAGATCGTAAAGGTAAATCGGATATTCAACAGAAACAAGAAGAAGAAGAAGCAGAAAAACAGAAAGAAGAGCCAAATTCTACTAATACGATGATAGATGCCACGACTGGAGGTTCAATGTCTGTGCAGGCTGCACACTATGATGACTTTAGTCCTGTGTTATTAGCACAATACCGTGGAGATGGAGTTGTGACATCCTTTTTACCAAGTTTTGGTAATGTATGTGATACCTTCTTTCTCTCTACAGAGACTGAGAAGATTGATCAACATAATGAGAAAAAGACAACCACTGTACTTTCAAAGCGGGAAAGGTTTGAACGTGATCATCAACGTCGTATTAATGCATTAGAGCGTCAAGAAGAAGAAAATCAACGTAAAGGTGAGTGTATTATTCACAATGCGGATAAAGTAGATGAGGCTATTGGACTTATAAATGGTGCACTTGCTGCTGGAATTCAATGGGATGCATTACGTCGATTACTTAAACAACGTCATGCGGAAGGTCATCCAGTAGCCTATATGGTACATGAACTTTTCCTTGAACGTAATAGTATCTCTGTTTTACTTCTTCATGAGAAGGAAGATACCGATAGTACTACTGGTAAAAAAGATAATAATAATAAGGATAATAAAGAGGATGATGAGGATGAGGATGAGGATGAGGAAGAAGATGAAGAAAAGGAAGATAACAGGATACCTCTTGTTGTTGAGGTAGAACTCAGCAAGACGGCGTACGCTAATGCGACAACTTATTTTGCAAAGAAAAAAGCTAATCGTGCAAAACATGAAAAAACTGTTGCTGCCACTGCAAAAGCACTAGCAGGTGCAGAAAAGAAAGGAGAACGTGTAGCGGCAAAACAACAAATGAAAAAGGCTATTATAAAAGAAAGACATCGCTGTTGGTGGGAAAAGTTTGCATGGTTTCGTACCTCCTGTGGTGATCTTGTCATTCAAGGAAGAGATGTAGCCACAACGGAGATTCTCATCCGACGCGTTATGCAACTTGGAGATATTTTTGTACATTGTGATGTTGAAGGTGCTTTCCCATGTTTACTACGACCAGCAGATCCTGTTTGGATGAATGCAAAGACCACTAAACCTTCACATGGACAAGTTCAACAAACATGGGCAGTTCATTTAACAAGTTTAGATGAGGCTGGTGGGTGGTGTGTGAGTCGTAGTTCTGCATGGGAGAGTAAGTTTAGTATTGGGGCATGGTGGGTGTATGCCTCTCAGATTGTGGGAGGAACGGCAAGTGGTTGTTATTTATTGGAAGGTGAGAAACATTACTTACGACCACAACCCCTCACATTAGCCTGTGGTCTTCTCTTTCATGTAACCTCACGAACGATTAACCCACAAGATGGACAGGAATTACCAAACTTCATTTCACACAATAATAATACTAATACTACTAATAATAATGATAATGATAATAATATTGAAAAGAAGGATGATGAAGAAGAAGAGGATCAAGATAACAGTGGATTATTTCTCCCTCCAGACACCGCCTCTGCATTACACCCATTACCATCAGTGGAGGAACTCCGTGGACCACGACGTCCTCCGCAGCATAATCAACATAATCAACAAAAACAACAACGTGGGGGTCCTCCATCTAGTAAAGGTAATCAGAAGGCCCCACCGGTTTTCACGAATGCATCAACAACAACAACAATGGAAGAAGCTACTGTTACTACTGTATCATCAACTAATAATAATCAGCAACGAACAAAATATCAGCGGAAGAAACTTAAAAAGATTCAGGAAAAGTACAAGGATCAAGATGATGAAGACCGTCTGCGTGGTGCTTTCCTTAATGGCAATAAACTTTCAAAGATTCAATTGGAATTATTAGCACTGGAGCGAAATAAGGAAAAACACCATGACCCTCAACAACCTCCTCCTCTCCCTGCAGAAACCACCAAACATGAGAAGAATAAAGGAGAAAAGAAGAAGAAACAAACGGAAAAGGTAGCATCAGAATCAGATCATGAAAATGATGATGATCATGAAGAACATGAAGAACACTCTTCTTCACCTGGAAGCAATGCATCCATAGAGGGAAAAGGAGAAGAAAGGGAGGAACAAGAGCAAGAAGAAGAAAAAGAACAAAAAGAAGAAGAACAGAAACAACAGCACCAAAAACAGAAAAAAGATAAAAACCAACCAGATTCTCGTGCCTCTGCAGAGGCTGTGGAAGCCTTACGTGCTGCCAACAATGCAGAGTTTCGACGTGAATGGGGACACTTCACAGCACGGCCGCAGCCAACAGATCACATTGACTACGTTGTGCCGATGTGTGCCCCAATGAGTTGCTGTGCGACTGCCTACAAATACCGCACGGAACTCTTCTGCGGTACGGCGAAGAAGGGACAAGTGGCGGGTGGACTGCAAGCACAATTTATATCCCTAACGGCTAATGCTGAGAACGCATCGGAGGTGCAGGCAGTACGGTCGTTGGATGTAAATGATGTGATGGAGCAACTTCGGGGAAACTTAAAGCGACTTAACGCTAAATTGGTGAAGTGAGAAGAAAGAGGGCAACACAGTTGTTCATGAGTAGTCTTTCTTTCTTTCTTTCCTTTTCTCCTTTTTTTTTTGCGTGCAATGTTTACATTTTCGGGAAATTTCTTTGTTATATTATCCTATGACTCTGTAAGAACGGCTCTTCACACGGTTTTTTTTTTTTTTTTCCCATATTCTGCAGATCATCACCCCTGTGGTTTGGCGATCACTTTTGGTAATTGCTTCGTTTTGTATTTGCAATTATTTCTTTCTCCTTCTTCCTCTGTGTATATAGAGGTATGAGACATGTTTGCTCTCCACAGTTTATATTTATCCCTCCTCCCCTTTGATTTCTTTATTATTTCTCACATTGCCATATTTCTAATACATTTTTACACCTATCTCCTCTTCCTTTCTTCTCCCCTTATCGATCTCCTTCTTCATATCCCTTCCGTATTATCTATTCTACGTGTACGGATATGTAAATAAAAAGAAAAAAACAGATAAGCAAATACACAAGTGCGTGTCATCATTATCTCGTAATCAACAGCAAGACCAACCAAAACCGAAACCTTACAAACTAACCTCCTACTAAAAGCAATACAAATGGCAGACCAACTCTCAAACGAGCAGATCTCTGAATTTAAGGAGGCCTTCTCCCTATTCGACAAGGACGGCGATGGCACCATCACCACCAAGGAACTCGGTACAGTGATGCGCTCACTCGGCCAGAACCCAACAGAGGCGGAGCTGCAGGATATGATCAACGAGGTGGACCAGGACGGCAGCGGCACCATTGACTTCCCCGAGTTCCTCACACTCATGGCCCGCAAGATGCAGGACTCCGACTCCGAGGAGGAGATCAAGGAGGCGTTCCGTGTGTTCGACAAGGACGGCAACGGCTTTATCTCCGCTGCTGAGCTGCGCCACGTGATGACGAACCTCGGCGAGAAGCTGACAGACGAGGAGGTGGACGAGATGATCCGCGAGGCCGACGTGGACGGTGATGGCCAGATCAACTACGAGGAGTTCGTCAAGATGATGATGAGCAAATAGAACGAAAGATGGAACTGATGGGGTAGAGTGGCAACTAAAGCCGCACCCTCAGTATCACACAGTGTTAGGGAAGGAAGAAAAATGAAAAAAAAAAGAGAGGATGAGGGGGAAAAAAAATAGTGTAATTTCGGGAAAAAAAAACTATATATATTTATATATATAGAAAATTCGTATATTTATTATGAAGATGTATTATGAAGAAAAAGAAAAAAGATGAAAAAGAACGATAGTAGAGGTGCAAGCAAAATGATGATCCCATGGTAAAGTGAGGAAAGAGTATGAAAGTGGGAGTAAACGGACGAAAAAATAAAGAAAAAAAACCAAATACACACCGGCTAAAGGGATAAGAAATGGAAAAATTAGAAAAAGGAAGACCAAAAAAAAAAAAAAAAAAGCGAAAAGTAAACCAATCACTAAAACAAATCCTCTGTATATGACTACAGAAGTGATGTGTGCTGTAGCAATGGGGACAACACACAAGGGCTTTTAATTTCATCCATCGTTATTCCTGTTTTCTCTTGGTGTGTATGCTTCTTTTTTTTGTTTTTGTTTTTTTAAATTATTTCTTTGATTTCCTCTTTCGGTATCAGTGAATGCTCAACACAAATATGTACTGCATCGATTCCATTTTGATGATATGGCTTTGAGAGACAGCGATAACGGACCCACCAGAAAAAAATAAAAATAAAAAAGTAAAGGACGAAAAGGGTGAATTTAATTGCAATGAAGAATAATCTGCATGGCAGATCTGTGCGTGACTGGAAATAGTGGGAAAGTTGATGTACGTAGTACAATTGCTGAAAACAACAATAATAAGAGGAGAGAAGGAAAAAAAAAAAATATGCAAATTTGAGAAATTTTTGATTATCTCTCTTGGGCTCTGTCTCTCTCTCTCTCCACCTAAAGTCCGACCTCTTTTCTACCCTGTTTCTTCATCATCATTATCACATCCCTCTTTTGGGGTGTGTGAAATGTCTGCCAAACCTCTTTTTTTTTTTTTATCTCTTTTGCTCTCTCTCTTTAAATATGCATGTGTGAATATGCGATAATTATGTTGAAAAATCGTTTTTTTTTTTGTTTTGTTTTGTTTCTTCTTTTCATGTATGACATATCTTTCTCTCTTCTTTTTCGTATTTTTATCCATGTTGTTATCATTTCAAAACTGAAATTATGTGAAAACACGTACTCAACTAGTTTTAGCTATCTCTTCGGAGCATCAGACACCTTACAAACCAACCTCCTACTAAAAGCAATACAAATGGCAGACCAACTCTCAAACGAGCAGATCTCTGAATTTAAGGAGGCCTTCTCCCTATTCGACAAGGACGGCGATGGCACCATCACCACCAAGGAACTCGGTACAGTGATGCGCTCACTCGGCCAGAACCCAACAGAGGCGGAGCTGCAGGATATGATCAACGAGGTGGACCAGGACGGCAGCGGCACCATTGACTTCCCCGAGTTCCTCACACTCATGGCCCGCAAGATGCAGGACTCCGACTCCGAGGAGGAGATCAAGGAGGCGTTCCGTGTGTTCGACAAGGACGGCAACGGCTTTATCTCCGCTGCTGAGCTGCGCCACGTGATGACGAACCTCGGCGAGAAGCTGACAGACGAGGAGGTGGACGAGATGATCCGTGAGGCCGACGTGGACGGTGATGGCCAGATCAACTACGAGGAGTTCGTCAAGATGATGATGAGCAAATAGAACGAAAGGTGGAACTGATGGGGTAGTGGTGTATTATGCTACTTCCTGGTACTACTATTGAGGCAATATTTGTATCTCAGTCGTGCGAATGTATAAGATGTATGTAGACAGCTATGCTTTTTTTTATTTTGTCTTGGGTTATTACTCTCGTACTGCGTTTCGTTTTTTTTTTTTCTGTTCGTTGCATCTGCAGACTGTTTATAATGGCTGTATTGATTGGACGGGAAATACAGGCGTCGGCAATAGAGAGCGAAATATACCTGTGATGAAAAGGGGAAAATGAATAGAATTTAAGTAAAGAAAAGGATAGGTAAAATATCTGGTTTTTTTTTTTTTTTCTTCTGGTTTCCTGACAAATTGAATTACCTCTAGTTGCACGTATATGTATTTGTTTCTGCAAACCTATAATTTTTCTTCTATTCTTGCCCTATCTACAGAAGTGCTACCAGTTGTCTTTGAGAAATACCAGTGAATACAACCAATAACACCAAGTGAATCTTCAAAAAAACAAGATAGAACACTCACGTGTCATCATTATCTCGTAATCAACAGCAAGACCAACCAAAACCGAAACCTTACAAACTAACCTCCTACTAAAAGCAATACAAATGGCAGACCAACTCTCAAACGAGCAGATCTCTGAATTTAAGGAGGCCTTCTCCCTATTCGACAAGGACGGCGATGGCACCATCACCACCAAGGAACTCGGCACAGTGATGCGCTCACTCGGCCAGAACCCAACAGAGGCGGAGCTGCAGGATATGATCAACGAGGTGGACCAGGACGGCAGCGGCACCATTGACTTCCCCGAGTTCCTCACACTCATGGCCCGCAAGATGCAGGACTCCGACTCCGAGGAGGAGATCAAGGAGGCGTTCCGTGTGTTCGACAAGGACGGCAACGGCTTTATCTCCGCTGCTGAGCTGCGCCACGTGATGACGAACCTCGGCGAGAAGCTGACAGACGAGGAGGTGGACGAGATGATCCGCGAGGCCGACGTGGACGGTGATGGCCAGATCAACTACGAGGAGTTCGTCAAGATGATGATGAGCAAATAGAACGAAAGGTGGAACTGATGGGGTAGAGTGGCAACTAAAGCCGCACCCTCAGTATCATACTGTGTTCGAGTGAGTACTACATACATTCTGTGCACGTGCATTTTTTTTGTTTACTTCTTTTTTTTTTTTTCTGTTTTTCTACTTTTGTTTTATTTATTTTTGCGGTTATTTCTACGATTTTAGAGGAATCATGTAGGAGTTTTGATGAAGTAGAGTTTTTGTAGAGGGCTACATGAGATGAAAAGGGAGGTTTGGCACATAACCTTTGGCCCCTATATGAAAAAAAAAAAAAAGGAACGTGGGAAGGAGCGTGGATAGCACCACAAGTTAAAAGAAATAGCAGAAGGAAAACATAAAGAAATGTATTGGGAAATGAAGAGTGAGGGAGAAGAAAATGAAGGAAATGAGCAGAAAGGTTTTTTTTTTTTTTCTGGTTTTTGAAGTGAGGGGGTTTGGGCTGTTGAGACCTATGGGATGAAGTTACAGACACATATTCCCCTCCCCTCTTCTTTTAATTTCTTTGCATTTTATTTGCCTGATATCCATGTATGTTATTACTAATGCTTGTGTGTGTCAATGTAAATCTTTTGTGTCTGCAGGTTCGGTACCCTTATATTTATCTCTGTTTCTCTTTTTTTTTCTTTATGTGTGTGCGTATGTCTGTGTTTTTACACGTTATGGTGTGTTGTTTCTCATGTGTTCATTTGATGAGTAAGTGTTTCCTGGTAGTATATATATATGTCATAAGTTCTCTTCGGGTTTTCTCTTTTCTCACTTTTTTTTTTCTTTGTAGGGTTTTTTTTTGTATTTTCCGCACATCCACAACTGTCTTCGTTTTCATAGGTAAGGTGGAGTGTTCTTTTTCTTTTTTTTTCTGGGTATCAATAGGAAGAGGAAAAAGTAAAGCACACGAATACACACACTCTTTCATATTCGTGCATAGTTGTATATATAAATATATATTATATAATATTTGCATACATATTGTATGAAAACTTCCGATTCTGCAAAGGCGGGGGTTAATGGCCCTGGAGACCGCAAGCAACTAGAGTCAGTGAAGGCAGTCGCTCACGACGTCCGAGGGATCACTTGCCCCATTTACCGCAAACCCATATCGCACAATACTATTGCTGAGTTGGCAGAAGGTTACCGCATATTGAGTAGCGGTCAAAAAACAGTTTCTATTGCAAAAAAAGATATGTTTGCACTTATGCAAAATGTTGGATTACACATGACCGAAGAAGAATTCGCTGAAGTAATGCGGGTAATTGGACAGGGTGATAATCAAAACGCAGATGAGTTTAACTTTACGGATTTTTTGCTTTTAATGACATGTGAAGTGAATGATACCATGGCAGAAGAACTCCGTAGTGCTTTTCTTAACTACGATAAACAGAAGACTGGATTTGTCACACGAAAGCAATTCACGGAGATGTTCGCCACACTTGGTGAACGATCATCACCGGAGGAACTAGAAGAACTCTTGTCCATTGCTGAACAAGATGATAC
This sequence comes from Trypanosoma theileri, assembly GCF_002087225.1. Taxonomy (NCBI): domain Eukaryota; phylum Euglenozoa; class Kinetoplastea; order Trypanosomatida; family Trypanosomatidae; genus Trypanosoma; species Trypanosoma theileri. The sequence goes on from NW_021639873.1 coordinate 40,796, forward strand.
AGAGCAGAAGATTGATTACAATAAATTTGTAAATGAATTGATTATACGGCTCAACTGCATGTAAGGGGTCAGGAGAGAAAAAAAGAAAAGAAGTGGATGTAAGAAAGAGACATAAAACTGAACGATGAGGAGGGATCATATCTCTGGGAAACATGTGAATACATTATTATTCATTTTTTTTTCACTCTTGGGTAGGATGATAACCTCTCTGATTATATATTTTGATAAATCATTATCTGCATTCATTATAGGTGTAAATATATATATGTATATATATATATAGTTATGCCTATATTTGAAATATGAGAGAAAGAAAAGCAAACTATTTAGTCTCTTTGCTTACAATATTCCTGTGTAGATCTTCGACCCATATTTTGTACTGGGGAATCAGTCCCTTAGTGCTTGTGTACACCATTTTTTTTGTTTTTTTTTT
>NW_021639873.1:41412-52752 GCF_002087225.1 Trypanosoma theileri
CCCCCGGATCAACAGCGTCTTATCTTTGCTGGTAAGCAGCTGGAGGAGGGCCGCACCCTGGCGGACTACAACATTCAGAAGGAGTCCACGCTGCACCTGGTGCTCCGCCTCCGTGGAGGTGTGATGGAGCCAACGCTGGAGGCCCTCGCAAAGAAGTACAACTGGGAGAAGAAGGTGTGCCGCCGCTGCTACGCCCGTCTGCCCGTGCGTGCAACGAACTGCCGCAAGAAGGGATGCGGTCACTGCTCTAACCTCCGCATGAAGAAGAAGCTGCGTTAAGAATGGATGGTTACACCAGTACGGGAAGCGGGGGGAAGACGAACCATATGTGTATATACGTACTTGGGTTGTAGAAGGGAAAAAGAGATGCGATGAATTGATTATCAGCTCATTGTACCTTATTTTTCTTTCTTAACTGTCAGTGGGAAATATGCCTACGTTCCTTTTCCTTGATTCTTTTGATTTATTTATTTATACGAGTTCGTTTAACGAACTCTTTTTACTCTTTTTTTGTTTTTTAATGCCATCACTCCCTCTGTGGGAGTAATGGCTTCATTTTTCATGTGATCCCTAGTTGATTTCCCTTATTTTGCTCTGTCTCTTGATGGTGTCCATGAACTATCTTTTCTTTTCTTTTCTTTTCTTTTTTTTTTTTGCTCTCTTTCCCTTTTTTGATTTTACTTATCATCCTTATGCCCTTACCTATAGGGAACGTGGCATTATGCAGATCTTCGTAAAGACATTGACAGGCAAGACCATTGCCCTCGAGGTGGAGGCCAGCGACACTGTTGAGAATGTGAAGGCAAAGATTCAGGACAAGGAGGGTATTCCCCCGGATCAACAGCGTCTTATCTTTGCTGGTAAGCAGCTGGAGGAGGGCCGCACCCTGGCGGACTACAACATTCAGAAGGAGTCCACGCTGCACCTGGTGCTCCGCCTCCGTGGAGGTGTGATGGAGCCAACGCTGGAGGCCCTCGCAAAGAAGTACAACTGGGAGAAGAAGGTGTGCCGCCGCTGCTACGCCCGTCTGCCCGTGCGTGCAACGAACTGCCGCAAGAAGGGATGCGGTCACTGCTCTAACCTCCGCATGAAGAAGAAGCTGCGTTAAGAATGGATGGTCACACCAGTACAGGAGGGAGCCATTTGGATGTTCCTTTGTAGTCATTTTGTTCTTTTATTCTTTTTTGAATTCAATATAACCTCTTTTTTTTTTCTTTCTGTTTGCTCTGTCTGTAGGTGGGTACAACAGTGGTAGTGGCGGTGTTATGTTTAATGCTGTTGCTGCTACTACTAATGATGTCCATCTGGTGATGAAATTTCTTTTTCATGTGCTTGGTGTTTTTTACGGTATGTTTCTTTGTTTTTTCCATCTCTTTTTTTTTTTTTAATAACTGAACTATTGTTTATTCTAGTAGGGGAAGCGTAGTGTATATTAACACAATTTATCCAAATCATTTTCACGCAGACCTCTTTATATACACACACATACACACATACACATACATAGGTAGAGGTGGAGGTGCCTTCTTACGTATAAGGTAGGTGTCAGAATACACCAGAAGGAAGTGGAAAAGTAAAAAAGGGAAATATACATTCACAGAGGTATACCCCCCAAACAGTAGGAAATAAAGTTTCCAAAGCTTTTCTCCTTTTTGGTTTTTTTGTTTTTCTATTGATTGGACTCCCCCTCTTTTTTGATTTTCCCTCTCTTTGTGTTTATTTTTCTTTTTTTTTTTCTTTGTTGTGTACGTATTTTCTGCGTTTCCATCGCCGTGTGCACTTCTCTATTGTAGAAGAAGAAGTGGGCCTTTAGGGAGTACGAGTGAACAGTTCTGAGGTCTCAAATATCTGCAAAACGAAAAGGGAAGAGAAAGAAAAAAGAAAAAAGAAAAAAAAATCATAGAGCAGAGAGATAATCAAAGCTCTTTGTTTTTTTTTTGTTTTTTTCCTCTTCTTATTTTTTTCCCCCCGTGTACTTCGTAAGGTCCTCTGTAGCATATCATTTCTACCAGGGACACGGCGAGCATTTTTGTGTATTATTATTATTATTATTATTATTATTATTATTATTATTATTATTATTCTCCAATTTTAGCTGATGAGTAGTGGTGATCGTGGTGAAAAAGGATCATCTGCGAGTCGCTTTTGGCGTCGTTTCCGCCAGAAGACATCTTCCTTCTGTTCTTGTTCTGGTCGTACATCTTCTGAGAGACGTGACGCAAATGGTGAGGTTATTCAAGATACTACCACTACTACTAATGATGAGAGTAGTAATAATAGTGATGGTGGGGGATCGTTTGTAGAGGTGGATATGCTTCGTTACGACCTTAACGCTGGACGGAAATATCCCGATAACTCCATTCGCACTGCAAAATATACGTGGTTATCTTGTTTTCCACTTAGTCTATTCTATCAGTTTTACAGGGTATCCAATGTGTATTTTCTCATTGTCATGGTTATTACCCTTATTCCTGGAGCGAGTCCTGTTAATCCACTTAGTAGTTTAATTCCCTTCTGTATTGTGCTCGGTGCTGGTATTTCAAAAGATCTCTGGGAAGACGGTAAAAGACGAGAATCGGATCGTCGTGCCAACAACGTAAAGGCGTACGTTTTGCGTGGAAATGAATTCGAAGCCGTGGCATCACGAGATGTACGTGTAGGAGATGTGATGCTTTGTAAACTTGGTGAAGAAGTACGAGCAGATGTATTGTTGTTGAATAGTTCTCACGCTGGTGGGGTAACATATATTGAGACTGCAAACTTAGATGGAGAAACAAATGCCAAAACAAGACGAGCAAAGCCGCAGACAATTGAAGCACTTGGAACCGTAGAAGATATTATTGATCATTGTTTACCATCTGCAAAGATGAAAGCACACTTCTTAAAACATGGTACTATGGAAAAATGGAATGGTACGGAAAGAGTTGTTGCTACGACTTCTCCAACAAAAATGCCAGATTCTCCAGATGTAGGAAGTAGATTAAAATTATCAGATTCTTTAGTAGATACCGGTCCACTCACTCCATTACGTTTAGAAAATTATAAACCCCCTGAACATGGTTTACCACAGTTTGTACGACCTCCAATTCCTGGTATTGATACTCCTGGTGTGGAGGCAAATAAAGATAATATGGACCCATGCATACACCCACGCTCAAGGACATTTCTTACCCCTGATGCGAAATATTTGGATGGACAGAATAAACATAGACGAGGTTTAACCTTTGATGAACGTTTTATGGTTGGAAGAGAAGTACCGGTGCCATCAGATATTTTAGCCATGTCAAGAAGGTATGAAGAACGATTAATGGGTCAATCGGTAAGAGCCACCGATACAGAAGGAATAGGACGTGATGGAAAGAGGAAAATATCAGGAGAAGGATCTCCAAATAAAAGTGTAACCCCAACTAAATCCACCAAGCATAATGTTCTTTCTAAGAATAATCAAGGGAAAACTCTTGATTCTAGTGGTTTTGGTAAAAGTGTTAATATGACAGAGAATGTAGAAGTAAATACAACAACAAATGGTGTTGTAATTCTTGGGGCACCACCTTGTCCAGAATTATATTCCTGGATTGGTCAATTACGAATGGGTGATGGTGAACTCATTCCTTTAGGTATTGAACAATTACTTCCTCGTGGATGTGTAATTCGTAATACAGAATGGGTTCTTTGTGTAGTATTATATACTGGAAAGAATACTAAAATGCTTCTCAACTTACAACCTAAACCAACGAAAATGTCTTTAGTAGCACGTCGTCTTAATTATATCAATTTATTTTTCTTTATTCTACAACAAGTGATGCTATTTATTATTTGTGGTCTTGCTGTGGTATGGCGAAATTCTCATTTGACACCACCAGAAGGAACACGTAGTGGTTATTCCGTTTGGTATATTCAGTGGTTTCTCTCACGTTATTCACCTAACTCTTTATTTGGACTTCGTTACCTTACCAATTTTGTTCTCATGTCATTCCTAATTCCACTTTCATTATATGTATCTCTTGAATTTAATAAAGCCATTCAAATGATTCTTATCGCTCGAGATAGAAGAATGGCTAGTTTTGATGAATTCAGTGGAGAATTACGTTTTCCAAGACCCAAAACATCTGAATTAAATTCTCAATTAGCACTTGTACGGTATATATTTACAGATAAAACAGGTACGTTAACACAGAATTGTATGACTTATGTAGGTGGATGTACGGCAACAGAGAAACATGATGAACGTGAGAGACCTGGTGCTCTTGGTGAGGCTTTTTTACAATTAGTCGGTCAACAACATCGTGAATCTGCTGGGATGGCTACAAAAGGACCAGGGGTGGCATTAACATCATCATCTGGAGAGAAACGTGTACTTCGTCCTCATCGTTCCACTTCTCCATTTGATTTTGATGAAAAGAAAATGGAATCGGAACCACTTTTTCAATATTTACGAGCTCTTTCCTTATGTCATTCGGTGGTTTGTTTTGATCGTCAAACCGTAGATGATGCGGCTGCGGCTTCTCAATCTGTACGCAATAGTCCATACCCACCTTTAGCTCTTGAGACCAGTGTGAATAGTATGCGAGTGAGTATAAATGCCGATGCGAGAGAAATGAATGTACATGAGCGATGGGCCTCACATAATCTTGGTCAAAGTCTCTCAGTTCTTCACGCCAGTACTGCCAGTGGCGTTGGTCGTTTTTTACGAGGACACACCGGTAGTGCTAGTTGGTATGTTACTCGTCATAATGATATGCATGAACATGAACGCACAGCCACCATGCCAAGGATTGTATTAGAAATGAAAGATAAATCTAAAATATATGAAGGACAATCATTAGATGAAATTGCACTGGTTACGGCAGCTCGTGATAATCTTTTCGCTTTACAAAAAAGGAATGCCACACATATGTATATACAAGCTGCAAATAAAATGATGTGTTATGAAATTATTGCAGAACTTGAATTTACGCCACAACGAAAGTTAATGAGTATTTTACTTTGTCGATGTCCTTTATTAGATGATGCCGCAGATGCGGATGGGGCAGAAAAGGTAGAAAATAGTTATCATCGTCAAAAGGAAAAGCCGGTGCAGGAGGTTCGACGGCAATCACCACCTCCACCACGTGAAATGGTACTTAATGTGTTGGGTTCGCAAAGAGGATTTCCTGTGAATACAGAAAATGGAAGTGATGAGGAAGATGAGGATGAACGTCGTCGGTCAAGAAATACAACAAAGATTTTTACCGGTGAACCAGAAGGATTAGATGAAGATGATGAAGAGGAATCTCCATACTTACTACTCGTAAAAGGAGCAGATAATAGTATGTTGGAGATTGTAAACAATAGTAATCCACGTAATGCAGAACTTAAACCTGTCTTTCAACGAGAGTTAGAGGCAATGGCAAGAGAAGGATTACGTACCCTGGTGCTTGGACAACGGTATATCACAGAACGTGAGGTATTGGAATGGCTTCCAATATTTAATGAGGCTCAATGTAGTATGCAGAATAGAAGTGAAAAATTACATAGTGCTTATGCCTTAATGGAGAAGGAAATTGATCTTATTGGTACCACTGCCGTAGAGGATGAATTGCAAGAGGGAGTTCCAGAGACATTAAAGTTTTTCCTTCAAGCAGAAATTGTGGTTTGGATGTTAACAGGAGATAAACGTGAAACAGCAGTAACCATAGCGGGTACAAGTGGTTTAGTGGACTCCGCGTATGAAAATTCTGTCGTACATTTAGATGTAGCCGATATATCTATGAATTTTGACTCTTGTGAAGCTGCAGCCGCGGATCCAACTGTACAAAGTACATTAAAAGAACAAATGGATGCCGCCGTATTAGCATGTGAAGAGGCAGATGCTATTCATAAAGGAGAACGTGTCATAGTCTTGGTAGTAGATGGTCGAACCTTAGATGTTATTTTTGGGGATAAGACTATTACAAGTGATTTCTTTAAATTAGGAACACGTTGTCGAAGTGCAGTTTGTTGTCGAATGACACCTTTACAAAAGGCAAAAGTGGTTCGTTTATTTCAAAAGAATACCCGTCACACCGCATTAGCTATTGGGGATGGGGCAAATGATGTTTCTATGATTCAAGAGAGTCGTATTGGTGTAGGTATTATGGGACTTGAAGGATCTCAAGCAGAATTGGCAAGTGATTATGCTATTCCTGCCTTTCGTTTTCTTAAACGTCTTCTTGTTGTTCATGGACGTTTCTCTCTTTATCGTGATGCTCATTGTATTCTCTTTAGTTTATATAAGAATGTGGTTCTCTGTGTTGGTCTTACCTTTTATGCCTTTCATTGTGGTTATTCTGGTATGATATTAATGGAATCCTGGTTATTAGCCCTCTTTAATCTTCTTTTCTGTGCCGTTCAGCCTCTCATGATTGGAATATTTGATAAAGATGTATCGGATGAATTAGCAGAATCCATACCTGCATTATATCCACCACTTGCCCGAGAAGAAATGTTTTTTCATACTCGTTATATTGCCAAATGGTTTATTGATGGTTTAGTAGATGGATTTGCACTTATACTAGTGTTAATGTATGTGGTAGGGGTATGGGATACACTCTATCCATACCGTAGTCCAGCCTTGGAAGATTATGGAATGATGTATTTTATTATGATGCTTCTTATCGTCAATCTCCGAGTGGCGGGATTAACCACCTGTTATAATGTTATTTTATTTGGTGTGATTGCCTATGGCTTTATTGTGATTCCACTTCTCACACTTGCCTATTCGGCTATTCCTGATTTACTTGGATCTAATTGGTGTGTGTATATTGCGATGGAGTTAATGAGTGATCCAAAGTTTTGGCTTCTTCTTCTCTTCACGGCGGGTGTATTTCTGGTCTACGGCGTGGCGGTGAATGCGTACATTGCGATGTTTTGGCCGTGGATGAATGGCGGGCCGGCAATGCGGGCAGCGTGGAACTCACCGTACAGAAAAGAACATCACGAGAGGATTTTGCGATTGCGGAGAAGAGCCGCCGCCGCTGCAGCCGCACGTACAGCCTCCTCCACACCTCCATAAGAGAGAAACTACAATTTTCTATTTAGTACGATCAGTGTTATTTTATTATTATTATTATTATTATTATTATTATTATTATTATTAATAGTAGTAGTAGTATTAATATTAATCTTGGTGGTTTACTACTTCCTTGCCTCGTTCTCTGTATATGTGGTTCATACATGTAATAATTGTATTTGTGTCTCTCTCTGTATATATATATATATATATATATATATATATATCTGTACATTTATATCTATCTATCTAACTGCATGCTTTGTTGATGTTGTTGATCTTTTTTTTTCCTTTTTCTTATTCTATCTTGTTCTTTGATATACGGTTTCTACATATATATATATAGAAAGAGGAGAATTATAATTAAAGAAAAGAACAAAAAGGAAAGAAAAGAAAAGAACGAAATCAATTACAGATGAAAAGGGAAACAAAAAAGGAGCATGGGGTATTATGTGATCTATGATGGGGAATAAAGAAAAATAATTTCAACAAGAAAAAAAAAGAAGTTAATGGATGAGAGAAAAGAAGAAAAAGAATAATAAAAAAAATAGTCATTTATGTATAAGGCATGAGATCGGCAAGATAAACTTTTTAGCATCACTTTCTTTTTTTTCTTCTTTGCAGAAATAAAGAGGAACGTATTTTTGTCGTTCAATTCTAGTGTGTACTTAAAGAAAAAAAAGTAAGAAAAAAGAAAAAAAAATAACTTTCCTATTTTACTAGTGTTGATTTCTCTATTATATAGTGAGGAACCCAATATATATATATATATATATATGGTTGGGTATTTTTCTGTAATGATGATGGAATCGGGCATGTTTTGAAAATGATATTTGTGTTGTGAATTCTCTTAAACCGGTTAACAAGAGAAATCAGAAGGAAAACAAAATAAACAGACACATATACAGAAACAATCATAATAGGAAGAACAACCGAAATGCCATTGTTATTATTATTATTACTGTTATTACTATTATTACTCCTGTTGTTTTTTTCCTTTGCTTTTTCTTTCATTTTCCATTATTCCTCTTTATTATTATTATTACTGATGTTCTTATCTTCATCATTGGTGTTGTTAATACCATTTTTCATTGTTTGTCGCGTACACACGCACACACGCATGTATAATAATATGATGTTTTTTTTTTCTTCCATCTCTCTCTTCTCTCTCTTTTATGTGCTTATATATATATATATATATATATATATATATATATGCAAGGAAAAGAAAAGAAAAGAGAATAAAATCGGTTCACGGATCTGTAAGCAATTACGGAGATAAAATAATTGTTTTTTTTTTTTTTTATTCTTTTCTTTTCTTTTTTTTTCTTTTTCCGGCTTCACAGTTGATTGAGTTTGTGCGATTCCTTTTTTCTTTTTTTTTTCTTTTCTTTTCTATAGGATAAAGCAAAGAAAAGAAGAAGAAAAGTAAGAAGGGAACAAACAAACAAAAACAAATCATTCCACCCATCCACCAAATAAATAAATGAGAATATATACTGTTTGGAATTGTACTTCTACACTTTGCTTTTTTGATTCTTTTATTTTCTGTTTATTTATTTGTTATTTTTTTTTTTTCTTTCTTTTCTTTTTTCTTTCTTTTCTTTTTTCTTTTCTTTCTTTTTTTCTTTGAAGACTTCAAGCAGACAAGTTTTTAAACTTTTGTCGTTGGGATTGACGGTTTCTTTCCCACCCCCTACGTACACACCCACAGACATATATATATATATATATATACAAACGAGAGGGGAGGAAGAATACCACTGTGATTAGACTGTAGACGTGATAAGAGAAAAGTACCGTTTACACATCATTATTATTAGAAAAAAAAAAACAGAAGCAACCCCAGGAATATATATATATATATATATATATTTATATTTATATTTATATTTATACGGGTTTAACTCTCTCTCTCTCTTTGTGTGAAGAAGAATAAAAAAATAAAAATAAAAAAAAAGGAATGTTCTCTTCCTTTATTCGCCGAACCCCTCCACTTTGTGTGGGGCCCAAATCCATTGTTGCCTTTTCTTCCTTCCACACACCCACCGCCACTCTTATGGCCGCACGACTCGCCTCCACTACTGCGAACACCGTCCCATTAGATAGACCCGGGACCATCGCAACATCATCCACTACTACTATTCATCATCATAATGATAATAATGATAATAATAACACTACTCCTACTACTACTACGATGGTGATGACTCCTCTGTACACCTCCACTCCAACCAATAATAATAATAATAATAATAATAATAATAATAATACGACTGTCAGTGCGGCGGCCACGAGTGATGGACTCCCGCTGGTGGGGGATCCGCGTGTTTGTGTTTGGCGCGACGAGGAGGCACTTCTGCGGGCGTCGATGGGGCGGCTGGCGGCGGAGCGGGAACTCGCGGCGATGCGGCGGCGGTGCGAGGAGCAACTCGAGTGGCTGCGGGCCGGACTGCGGGCGCGGGAGGGACAAGTGGAGCGCATCGTCCGGCGCGTCATCACACGGCCACCCAAACACACACGCAGACGTTCAAACAACACTACTACTAACACTACTACTAACACTAGTATGAATAATAATAATAATAATAATAATAATAATAATAATATGGATATGAATATGAATAGTGTTGCTGAGGAAGAGGTGGGGGTGGAGGATGGGGTCTGCAGAGGCGCAGCTGTAGAGTGTGTGGAGGAGGCTGCAGAAACAGAAGAGCCGATGTGGGGCAGATCAGAGGAAGAACAACAACAACAACAACAAGAAGAAGAACAAGGAGAAGGAGAAGAAAATGTTGAAGGAAATGGAGAGAAGGAAATAAATGAAGGCGGAGAGGAAGAGAATTATCATAATAATAATAATAATTATTATATGGATAATAGAGGGGATGGGACCAACACGACAGTCCCAACACCAACACCATCACCATCACCACTACCGACTCAAACACAAACCCCCGCCGTTGGGGAATCTCAACAACAGAAGGATGAGACCGCTGTGAACAAGAAGCGAAAGACCAACAATAATAAGAATAAGAATAATAAGAACAACAACAGCAGCCAAAAGAAGACTAAAGGCAATAAGAATAACAGCAAGAATAACAGTCGTCGTAGTCCTAGTCCTAGTCGTGCTCGTGGTGGTAGTAAGAGTAATGTTAGCGGTGGTATTAGAAACAAGAAGGGAAGCGCAAAGAAAACAACAGCTGTGAAGAATAAAACAGGGGCGGTGAAATCGTCTAAAAGTACACGTGGAAACACTACAAGGAAGACGACTAAAAACAACAACAACAACAACAAACATGCCTCACAAAAGAAAGTTGGGGCTGTTAAAAAGAACACCAATGCCAAAAACAAGACAAAGGGTATGGAAGCAAACAAAAAGAAGAAGAACAACAACAACCAGAACCGCAACAATAAGAAGAACAGCAATAATAATAATAATAAGAACAATAAAGGTGGGAGTCGTACAAAGAAAGCGTCTCCTGCAACTGGACGAAAGAGATAATCCAGTGAGCAAAGACGTTAGAAAAAGAAGAACAGAGAAAATAATAATTATTATTATAAATAAAAAAAACAGAGCGATGCCAATAACACCAGCTAGAAAAGTAGATATAAATATAAAGAAGAATAGAAGGTAAAGAAAAAAAAACAAAGAAGAAATAACAGATGAATTAATATTTGATCAAAGATTTTTTTTTCTCTAATTATGTCTGTTTTTTTTTTTTTTTCTCTCTCTTTCCTTATTTTGTCTTTATAATTATATGTATATATAAATATATTATTGTATCTGTATCTGTGTCTGAATCTGTATTTGTTGCTTTCATGGTCTGTGTACTGTACTGTACTGTTCTTAGTTGTAAGGAGTTGTGTGAGTGGGATATATTTCTCTGAAGGAAATTAGATTCATGTATTCTTCATTTTATTTCCCTTCACTTTGTACATTTATTTTACATAAACATTATATATATATATATATATATATATAATATTAGAATGATAATATGCTCTTGTATTTTTACATATTTTTATTTATTTTTGTACTAGATTTATGCATTTACATCACTTTTGCATGTATTTTTATTTATGTTTTTTTTTTTTTTTTTTTTTTTTTTAATCTCTCTCTCTCTCGTGTGTGTACACCATCATATCAACAGAAACAAAAAGAAAAGAAAGAAAAAAAAATAAGAATAAGAGAAAACACAGAAAGGGGTATAAGAGTGAGTGGTGGTGGTGGTGGTGGTGTATAAAGTAGTAATAATAATAACAACAATGAGAAAGGGAAATAATGGGATTTTGTATCTCTCTTTTTTTTT
>NW_021639873.1:53426-68832 GCF_002087225.1 Trypanosoma theileri
ACTTTATTTATCTGTTCAAATGAGTGAAACGGAGGAAACACGAGCGTCATCGCCTGTCTCGCTGCGGCCGGCACCATCTTCTCGTATTCGTGTGCACAACGCCGCTCTTTACACACAATTAATGGACGCCGCCGACTGGAGCCGCACCATTGCCCGGGAACAACAATTACAGCAGCAGCAACAACAACAACTATTACATTCCCTACCACCACCACCTCCTCCCACCGCATCCTCCAAACAACACCGTTCTTTACATGCAAGTAGACGTCGTGTTGGCACAGCCTCCGACGCAGCGGCGGAGTTGCGAGAAGATGAATTATTCCGCCGTCGACTCGACACATTTATGCAGCAACAGCAGCGACTGCTCGCGAACTGTGCGGCGGTGACGGCGAGCACATCTCGCGCGGCCCATCGCTCGGCGGTGGCGGTGCGGCGCTCGTGGGAGTCCACACAACAGCGGCCCGTGCAGAAGTGCATTGACGCCCAACTGCGCGATGCGGCCGCGACGCGCCAGCGGGACGCCGTGCGGCACGAGTTGTTGGATTTATTTCTCAACGCCGCCAACCGCGCGGCGGCGAACGGCACCTTCGAGCCGCATTTGCAGCCGGAGGAAAAAGTGGTGGAGGCGCAACTGCAGCGGGACGCCGCCCTTCTGTACCCCGCACCGCCGCCGCGGGAAACGACAGTCGACGCCCACCGCCGCGAGGCGAGTGAAGTGCGCCGCGCCTACACACAACTCGCCCGCGACTATCGCGAACTGCAGCGGGAGTCCACCACAGGCGTGTTGGCAGCGCGGGTGGGGCGGGAAACACGACTGCCATCGCCGCTGGGTTTCTCACTCACGCGAACCTCTTCCATGAACACAGCGGGGCGTAGTCATTGGAATGTAAATAGTTCGGCTCGTGTGGGAAGTGGAACACCAGACACAACACCATCGGGTTTGGGCATGTTGGGATCGGCTGCCCACTCGCAGAATCGATGGCGGTATGCCTCTATTACCTTCTCTGATCCTCCACGGGTAACACACACCGCAGAGGCCCCTGCAGGAGGACCCCCAACATCTACAACGCTGACAGGAAAAGGAAGAGAAAGAATATCCGGTATTTATACACGTTTTAAAGGAGAAGAGTTATTGGAAACCACCAATACTTCTAGTACGAATACAATGAATGACGTGGTAGATGTGATGCCACTTTCGTTTCTCCCAGCCCTTCATGTGGGGGATGAGGAGGATGAGGATACATTATCGCAATGGATGAAACAACTGCATGCCCCGCGACCACGTGAGGCGGATCTTCCTGTGCAAGTTTGGAGTCGTTTTCAAGAGACCATGTTCGGTCGGGGGACAAGAGAAGATGGGAGTCTTAAGCCAAGTTGTGAACGGCGTAAGGAATGTGCATGGAAACTACGGCACTCGGATATTATGTTTGATCACTTTGACTTTCCACGTGGCTTGGAAGGACCACTACACACAGGCAAACGTGTGGTATGAGGATGTTAGTTTTCGTTGGTGGTTTCTTATTTTTAGTGTGTATGATGTATGTCTTGGGGCACTACCTCAACCACAAGATAAACAAAGTATTGATGTGCATTTGCATACTATATATATATATATATAGTATGTATCGAGTTGAACTCACATTAATGTATAGAAAGAAAAATGGAAAAAAAAAAGGAATGAGAGGGAAGAACACTACATACATTTATATATATATATATATATATATATGCGTGAGTTCTCTGACAAATTCATTTTTTTTTTTGTGTGTGTATACGTGTACAGATAGGAGAAGAAAAAAAAGAAAAAAAAACATGGAGAAAGAATCAAATTGTTGTTATTATTATTATTATTATTGCTGTTTTATAGGTGATGTGTTTATTTTATTGTTGTTTCCATCTTTTTTGGGGACTTTTTGTTCTTGTTGTTCTCTTCTGTGACTCTTCTCTTTCTAATTTTTTTTTTTTTCTCTTTCTATATATATCTTGTTTTATTCTTCTTTAAGGGAAAGAAACGAAGGTCCTTCCTGCGGTGAGGAAGAAGAAAAAAAAAAAAGGAAGGAAAATAGAATCAAACCCATATAATCACACTCATACTCACATACGTACACTGGTGTGTATTTTTTTGTTATAAAAAAAAAAAAAACGAAAAAAAAAGGAAATAACGTGTTAATAATTAGAAAAAAACAGAAAAAATAAAATAAAATAAAATAAAAAGGCAGCTGGAAGAGTAAATGAACTCCTATGCGCGTCTTTTCTGTGGTGATCAAAGTGCTCTTACGTGGGTAGGTTGGAGTCGTCGCCGTGATAAAACTCTTTTCTTTGGAAGTATAGTGGCTGCAATAGCCATGTACGTTGGGGTTTCCTACAGTGAGGAGAAACAGCGGGAACGACGACATTCTTCTATTGAGAAGGATATTGAACGAGAACGCTGGAGAGCAGAGCAATTAGGATTAGAAAAACCAAATGATGATGGATTTGCGGAACGATACATTCAGAAAGTACAACAAAATAAATAGCGTCTACTGTTTTAATAAATAGTGTGGTTTGGGTTTGGGATTGTTGTTATTGTTATTGTTGTTTCCCTTTGTCTTGATCAGACGAAGGAAGTCTATTTTGTACTGTATGGAAGTTTTATCATCAGTATACATCTCCAGAAATACTGCAGTGTATAGATTGTATTTGTTGAGAGATGTAGAAAGTGATACTGAAAGAGGAAAAAAAAGAGACAATTATGTGAACTCTATAAAGAGGGGTTATGTCTGTATATGTGTGTGTTAAAGAAATATAGATGTGTTGAGAAACAATTCTCTCTCTTTATATATAGATATATTTCTATTTTCCTTTAATATATATATATATATATATATATATATGTCCCTTATTTACATCAATTTTCTCTCTTTCTCGTATGTGTTTTATTTATTTATGTTTTTATTATTATTTATTTTACATTTTGATTCTGTATGAAACTTTTTTCGTTGGTTATATTTATTCTACTATTGTTGCTTTTGCCGTTTTTTTTTTTTTCCTTTTCTCTGTTTTGGCTCTATATTGTTATTTGCATTTCAATAATAGACACACCAACGACACAGAGATCTCTATCTATCTATCTATCTATCTATCTATCTCTGTGTCTCTCTGTGTGTCTGTGTGTATTTAAAAGATAAGATAATGAATAAGAAAACTTCTATTTCCTCCTCTTCCAATGCCGTGAATGGTGTGGAGCCGCGTATAAAGATCATCTCATTAGGCTCCTCCGGTGTGGGAAAGAGTTGTGTGATTAAACGATACTGTGAAGGCCGTTTTGTGCCTAAATACATCCCCACCATTGGTATTGACTATGGAGTTAAGCGGGTGGAGGTGCGGGCCCCAACAACAGTCTCCTCCTCCTCCTCCTCCTCTCACCAAGCCCCCACAGCAACTGCGGTTGGTGGAAAGATATCTGTACGTGTAAACTTCTGGGATATGGCTGGAGCGGAGGAATATTTGGAGATCCGCAATGAATTCTACGCCGCTGCAGAGGGCGTCCTATTAGTGTATGATGTCACAGACGCGGCTAGTTTCGCGGCTCTTGATGGATGGCTAAAAGAAATGGAGAAGTACGCCCATCCACAACAACGAGTAACGGGTGTAGATGCGGTGATTGCACGTCCAGCAGCCAAATCATTGGTAGTGGTGGTGTGTGCAAATAAGGCAGATGATGCGGTGGATGGAATGAATAATAGCAACAGCTTTAACAACAATAGTAATAGTAATAATAATATGGGAAGCAGTGGGAGTCAAATGAAAGGTAAAAGACGTGTTGTGAGTGAGGCGGAGGGACGGCGATGGGCGGAGGAACATGGATTTAAATACTTTGAGACCAGCGCGTGTACAGGCATGCGAGTCTCAGAGGCACTGGAGACACTCTTTACAGATGTAGTGGCAGCATTCATGTAGAGAGAAAGAGAAAGAGAGTGAATAGATAAGGAGAGAGAGAGAGAGAGGTATAGAGTGAATATACTGGGAGTATGCAGTACGAAGGAATGGGGTGAGTGAGTGAGTGAGTGAAGAGGGTAGAAAAAAGAGAAAATAACAAGAAAAGGATGCGTGCACACGAATATGAGGAGTCTATGAAGAAAATTAATAATAATAATAATAATAATAATAAGTTTTGAAAGAATGGGGAGAAAACAACGAAGTGTGTATGCAGCATTTTCAGTATTTTCTTTTTTATTTCTCTCTATCTCTCACTCTCTCACTCTCTCTATTTCTTTCTATTGCTTTGCGATAGGTGTGCGTATTTGTGTTCATAGAACTGGAAAACAAAAGAATGTTTTACTTAATTTCCACAATACTGTGTGTGTGTGTGATATAGCACGTACTATATTGTTGATATGTATATATAGAAATATATATATATATATATATATATATATGTTTATTTTTTTTGTTGGTATCTATTTCCTTTCTTGTTGTAATTTCATTGTGTTTATTAATTTAGTCGGTGTGGTAGTCCTCTTAAGAGAGATTTTGCTATTTTACTTGTTCTTTTTATTTTTGTTTTAGGAAAAAAAAAGGACATTCACTCATATTTGGAGGAAATCACAGAAAAGAAAGAAGAACTAAAAAGAAAAAAAAACAAGAGAAAAGAAGAGAACGAAAAAAAGAAAAAAAAAAGAGTGAGTGGGAAATCATCATGTCTCGAAGATACGTTTCGGAGTACGTAACGAAGCAGCTTTGCAATGTTGCTGTGTTGGAAAGCTTAACAGAGACTGGATCCGCAGCCACTGCGGTTATTGGGACACACAACGGTACATTCCACTGTGATGAGGCATTAGCATGTGGAATGCTGCGGTGCACTTCACAGTTTGCCGCAGCGAATATTCTCCGCACCCGTGATGCGAGTAAATTGGAAAAATGTCACGTTGTGGTGGATGTTGGTGGTGTGTATGAACCAGAGAAAATGCGTTTTGACCATCATCAGCCCTCTTTTCAAGGGACTATGACTACACCAAAGGCCACCTATCACACACGACTCTCATCTGCAGGTCTTGTGTATAAACATTTTGGACGGGAGATTATTCAATCGTATGTGGAGTCGGCATTGGCTTCACCCTACCGTGAACAACTTCTCACTTCAGGGGATTGGGGATCCAGTAAGAAAAACATGACAGAGGAGGAACTGGATTTACTCTTTGATGTGGTCTATCGTAACTTTGTGGAGCATGTGGATGGTATTGATAATGGTATCAATGCCTATGGACCTGCTGAAGATGTGGAAGCCACAGAGAATTCGGATTCTACGGCTAATATTAATAATGATAATAATACTAATAATAAGGTTAAATCGTCGTGTGTGCAAAAGTACCGGGTGACGACGACACTCTCGGATCGTGTGGGTGATCTTCTCCCGTGGTGGAATGAAGAGAATCACGATGATGATGCGGCCATCAATGCTGGATTTCTGCAGGCCGTCTCTCTCGCCGCATCGGAGTTCTTCCACTGTGTGCACTTCCACACCTTTGCGTGGCTGCCGGCCCGTCGCCGAGTGGCGGCTGCCTTCCACGACTCGTATCGCATTCACCCCAGCGGCCGCATTGTCGTTCTCCCCGGCCCCGCCGGCTGCCCATGGAAGGAACACCTGCGGGATCTCGAGAAGGAGGAGGCCGCATTAGTGACGGCTGCTGGAAATAATAATGCGAAGAAAAACGAAAAAGAAGGAGAAGAAGAAAAAGTAAAGGGTGAAGGGCGGGTGTTGTATGTTCTCTTCCCCGATGGCCGCGGGGGTTGGCGCGTGCAGGCGGTGGGAGTTGACGCGGCGGGATTTGCCCTTCGGCGGCCGCTGCCGTGGCGGGGACTCCGCGGGGCGGAACTGCAGGAGGCGAGTGGAGTGCCGGGCGGTGTGTTTGTGCACGCCTCGGGGTTTATTGGGGGAAATGAGACGTACGAGGGGGCACTGCAGATGGCAATAAAGGCCCTCACAACCGTCTAATTTATATATATATATAACGATAGAATTTGAAGAAATTGAATATGAGATGATATTAAAGCGAAGGAGGAAAAGAAAAGTATATATATATATATATACATGACGTAAAGGAGCATATGTATTAAAAGGGTTAAGAACATCCTTTCTCTTTTATTGTTGCTAATGATATATTATCTCTTATTTGTTTTACTTTTTTTTCTTAATTTACTTCTTCTTGCATATATACATACACATACAAATAAACAAACAAAAAGTAAGAAGTATAAGAAGGAAGAAAGGGAAGATAAAGCGAATCGTGTAGAGGTGTTCATGGTCTCGCAATCTTTACGTTTCGTACCTTCAGTGATGCGTAGTGTTTCTGTACGATCTACTACAGTTATTGCTGCTGGTGTTAGTGGTGTTACTATTCCATGCAGTAGTAATAGTAGTAGTAGTAGTAATAATTGTAGTTGTCACTGTTCAGCTCTCTTTACATCTAGGCGAGGAATTATTGTTCCACATCAATTGAAAGCATATGGAGGAACCTTTAGTCAATCTATTGGAGAACGATCTGATCACCTTATTGGCAATCTTGTATTACAGAGTCTTTCACCATCTCGTATGGATAAATCCCCACTTCTCTCAAAGAATCTTAAAACAAAGACAGTAACAAGTTTTGAAGATATGTTACTCTGTTCAGAACTACGTAATGTACTAACGGAGAGTTTACACATCACAACTCCATCACCTATTCAACAAACTGCTATTGAGGTGATTTTACAACGTAAAGATACAGTAGTGGCAGCTCCACATGGAGAAGGTAAAACATTAGCCTATTTACTTCCATTATATCAAAATATGATGAAAGATCGTGATGTTTATAAAATTCCTTTACGTGAACGTCGACCTCGTATGTTTTTACTTGCTCCCACAAAGGAACTTGTGGCCCAATTACAATATGTTTGTAGTAAATTAGATGCAGCTACTGGATTACACTCTATTTCATTTACTTCACGTAAACGAGCCAAACATCATTTAAGTCGTTTACTTAAACATAGTTTGGCAGATGTAGTTATTATGGATCCCAAACTCCTGTTAAGACTTATTCGAACACGTCGACTCTTTTTAGATGATATCCGTTATGTGGCTATAGATGAGGCAGATGCGATGCTTTCTTCTCAACATGATCATGATGCGGTTCATCTACTTATGAAAATTCAAAAACGAGTTATGTTTAAACATCTTTGGCCTGTAAAGACTCAAACTGTTTTCGCTACTTCTTTTATGACACGTAAATTGGAATTTGTTGTGGGAAAAAGATATCCTGATGCGGTTACATGTATGCAGCGGAATCGCATGCATCGCCCATCAGAAACTCTTCATCATCGATTCTTTGCGGTTGCAAGAGAACAGGAAAAGATGGATGTACTTCAGCATCTACTTAAGAAACATGGTAATCAACCACGTCCTATTCATACCGATGAGGAGGAAATACAAGTTCATACAAAACCACATTATTTATCTGGTACATTGGAGGAATTAATAGAACGTCAAGGACATTACTATAATTATGATGATAGTGTTAGTCATAGTGATAGTAGTAAAGAAGGGATGAAGGATAATGAAAAAGAAGAAGAAGGAGAGTTTCATACGCATAAAGGGAAAAGAAAAGAAAAGATGGCAACATCAGTTAATAATAATAAAAATACTAATAATAATAATAATGAGATCACACTCTCCACTTCTTTATCACCTTCTTCACCTTCATCTTCTTTTTTACGCTTCTCCAATCTTGGTGAAGATGAACGTGTACGTGAGGAGGTACGATGTGCTTTGGAACAAGTGCGTCCAGTTCGTTGGGAACATTTAAAAACAATTGCGGCTCCCTTTACATCTCATATTCCCCGAACGGTGTTTGGAGAAGGAAAACGAGTGATGGTGTTTGCACGTGGTATTGACTCCGTAACCGCCATCTTTCATCATTTACGTGGAAAGGGATTTGCCTGTTCTTTACTACATGCAGCTTTACCAACCACTGTACGTAGTCGTATGTTTGCAGATTTTGCCTCTGGCCGTACGAATATTCTCTGCGCGACGGATCTCGCCAGTCGTGGTTTAGATGTGCATGTGGATATCGTGATTAACTTTGATATGCCAACAAATGCATTAGTTTATTTGAGTCGTGCTGGCCGTACTGCACGTCAAGGACGACTTGGTCGTGTGTATAGTTTATATAATAAACAACAAGGGGTGATTGTCTCTGCTGTTCGGGCCTTTCTTCATAAGAATATCCCACTGGAGGGGGTGAGTAATTGGAAAACACATATGACGACCCCACGTTATTCGGAATGGCGTACACACAAGACAAATGCCATTGCCCGTGCGTATGTTTCTCTCATCACACAAAAAACAATTCCCGCCCATTTGGAACGGACGTATTTACATCATAATGCCACTTGGCGGCCAATCTTTCATCCACGCACGGCCGGTGTGCATGGCGGTGTGCCGCCGCGGCAACAACAACGCATTATGGATGCCGTTACTTCTCAGGCCGTGTGGTTCCGGCGGGGGCAACTCGCCCGGCGAAAAGGCGGTCGGGCCAAATTTGGATCTCGAGATGCGAATCTCGGCGTTTGGAATGATGTCGGCGGAGTGGCCGCGTTGGGAATGGCGAATGCGGAACAGAGCGCAAACCCCGCTGGACTCGACTTTGGACCACCACAGGGACCACCCAAGTAAAAGAAAAAGAAAAAGAAAAAGAAAAACGAGTAAAAATAACACATTATATATATATATATATATATATATATAAACATGTTGATGTGTTAATGTGCAGAGAGAGAGAGAGAGAGAGAGAGAAGGGAGAAGGGGAAGAAATGGGGAGAAGAGGATTTCTTTTTTTATCTCTCTCTCTCTCTCTCTCTCTCTCTGTATGTGTAAGCTGCTCTGGAGTGATTTTTTTTATTGGTTTGTTTGGTTGTTGTTGTTGTTGTTGTTTTTTCTCTTAGCAGAAGAAAAAAAAAAAAGA
This sequence comes from Trypanosoma theileri, assembly GCF_002087225.1. Classification (NCBI taxonomy): domain Eukaryota; phylum Euglenozoa; class Kinetoplastea; order Trypanosomatida; family Trypanosomatidae; genus Trypanosoma; species Trypanosoma theileri. The sequence continues at coordinate 62,405 of NW_021639873.1, forward strand.
TAACATGGTGTAAGAGTGTGAATACTGCAAACTCGTTCGTTAGATCTTTCTCTTTCTTTCTTTATATATACGTGTGTTTTTTTGTAATATATATTTTTTCTGTAGGACACTTTTTCCTGTTTAGATTCTTCTTTCATTCTCTTCTGTTTTCTTTTTTTTTTTTTATTTTCTTTAGTGAAGTTGCAATACTCTGGCAGAAATTAACGGATAACAAGACGCTAGAGTTTGGGTAAATATACTACCCAATAAATAAAAAAAAAAAAGAAATAAAGGAGCGTTCTTTGCGTATCTATCTCCTTCTTTCTCTCTCTCAGATAGAGAGAGGAATAGATGGATTGATAGAGAGAAAAAAGTGGGGAATACATCATTTTAACGGTCATTTTTATATTTTTGGCTCATGATATTCTTTAGTCGGCGATCTTCTTCTATTATTATTGCTGTTATCTTCGTCGTAGTGCTCTTAGCTCTTCCGACTTGCTTGGCATTGCAGGGAAAAGAACAAGATAAACATTTTTCCTCAGAAACACAGTTAAGAGAATGGAAATGTCCTAGTTCTCCTTTCTGCTCCAAAGGCAATGCCCCATTATGGACGAAACTAAAGTACTGTCTCTTCTCATCTATTCCTCTTGCTAAAATACGACAGGAACTACCATTTGCAACCAGTGATGCTGCCCGCCGTATTGCTATGGAGAATGTAGAGGAACTTCTCTTCACACATGTAGTTGGACAGGATCATGTAACACATGCGATTGCAGAGGCTATTCGACAAAAGATGGCTTCTCCAGGAGATCCACTCGTCCTTCACTTTGCAGGCGATAATGGAGTTGGTAAAACCCACACCGCACGACTTTTATCCTTGGCGTTATCTTTACGTTGTGCACAAGCACGTCCTCAGTGTGATGTGGGAGATAATATGTTGGTGATATCAGGAACCAGCTTTGATGAATTAGATATTACAGAAGCCCGACAAAGTATTGTCAGGCGCATTACTGCACATCAACGTTATTATCCACATGGTATTATATTAATAGATGATCTCACTGCCATGCATCCTAAACTTGTAGCTGCTTTAGCCCCATTATTTGGTCGAGCTGAGCGATTTAACGAACAACCAGAGAATGGTCCATCTCTTGCCCAATTAACCGTTGTCGTTACCACAGACTTTGGTCAACAAGGACGAACATGGGGGAAAAGTGTGGTGGAAATAGAACAGATGGTACGTGTGGATTTCGCTGGTTTATATGGAACTCTGGTTCCTGCCTTTGCACGTACAATGGTGTTTGTCTCTCTCTCTCAACAATCTGCAGAGGAGATGGTGCGAAAAGCCGCTGCGGCTCTCGCCTGTCTGAACAATTGGGGTGGTGGTACAGTAATGGCAAGTACAATTGAGGAATTGGCGGTTGCGTATCTTGTAGAGCGTTATCGAGATACGTGGGAAGGCAGAGAGAATGGACATGCCCTTAGACGAGTTGTGCAGGATACATTAGTGCCACTCTTATTACAATACTTTGATAGAGAAGGACACGATCAGGCCGTTTGGGCACGTTTCCGTCTAGACACAACGGCAGGGAAGATTATTCTTGATACTGGCAGAGATGAGAATGGATTGGATCCATCCTATGTGGATTCCGTTGAGGCTGGAACTGGTACTAGTGGTGCATTAGGTGATTCTGTGGGAAAGAAGAGAAGGGATGAGGAACGTCATGTTATTAATGATGATTTCTGATGGAAACAAACAAAAAAGAGAGAAAGAAGAAGAAGAAGAAGAAGAAAAGAAAAAAAGGGTTGATTCAGATTGTGTGAAGTATACATAAACATATATATATATATATATATATATATATATTTCTTTTTTGTTCTTGTTCTTGTGACCATACTTTTTGTATGGTTATTATTATTATTACTATTATTTTTTCTGTTCATTTCACTCTTTCTTTCTTTCTTTTTTTTCCTTCTTTGTTTGCAATAAATTAAATGCGCAATGTATAGTAATGCAGTATAGTATTAGAAAAGAAAAAAGGGGAACAGAATTTGTGGCGTATTTCTTCTTTAGACACACAACAACAATAACAACAACCTCCCTCGTAGTCTTCTCGCTCCTTATTATTTAATTACTTATTCTCTCTCTCTCTCTCTCTGTGTTATTCTGTTGTGTTGGATCCACTACACCATCATACGAGTATTTAATACTTATCGTTCAGTAACAGGAACAAAAAGAGAAAGAAGAAAAATCCCCTTTTTTTCTTCAGAGTTGTATAGATGTGTGAACGCTTTGCAGGGATATGGACTGTTGTCATTCTCCTAATTGCTATTATTCTTCTGCAGGGGGATATCCTTCCAAGTCCCTTCTCAACCATACGAAGAGGCAATTCACCTTGTGAATGTCTAACAGGTATATTTGCCGATAATGCCCTTCGCACTGCACTTCGTCGTGAGAGTTTATTTATTGGTATTCATTGGCGTGAGGCCCGTTCACGTGTGGTTCCCTTCTTTGATCCGTGGAGTCTCAAGTACGCTAACTGTCTCTCACTGCATGAGTTCTCTATTCCCCTTGATGGGATAGAATTAAATACGAGTACGAGAAAGATAAATGGAGAGAGTAGTCTTGTAGCCGTGGAGGAGGCACTGCGTCGCCAAATGGAAGAGGATATCGCAGATGATGGCAGTAATGGTAATCGTAAAAATAGTGGATTGACAATACGTGATGGTGGTCTATTTGGGGTTCAACGTGTTTGGCGAGGGCGTGGAAAAATATCTTCTTCTTCGGCTATTGAGAGAACTCCAACATGTCATGTGTGGATATTGCCAGAAACCATACAATTACCGTTGGAGGTTTGGATGACTCTAAGGACATTATTAGCAGAAGGTACACTGGCTGGTAAATCTCTATATTTGACGAGTGATAATAATAAGAGGCATAAATGGAAGTATTATCAACCTTTTGGTGTTTTGTTGTGGGCGGATCCTAATGACCGTGAGTCATTGAAGCGAATGGTGCCAGCATCTACTCTCAAGATGTTTACAACCATCAGTCGATAAAAGTACATATGTGATAACCAAAGAATATGTACAGGCAAAAAAAAGAGAAAAAGAGAAAAAAAGAATGAAGGGTTGGGGGATGAGATGGAATGGGATAAAGGATATTATCCAATGTGATATTTCATACGTATCTATGTTTGTTTCTATTCTTGTGTAATATTGTTTAACACCAATCATCTCTTTATCAATTTTTCTCTTTTTCTCTTTTTTTTTTTTTCAATTTTCAGTGGGGACGGTGATATCATTATCCTCTTGCTGCTGTAGAGGACTAAAAAAAAAAAAGAAAAAAAAAAACCGATTCATTGTTGTTATTGTTTAGTGGTGTGTAATATTCCTGCAAATGTCAACATTAGATACCAGCAGCAGCAACAGCGGCTCCACACCTGTTAGTTTTGATCCCGCAACAGGGAGTATGATTCGATTAGAGCACTTTCTCGATACTGTTCTGCGTCAATCTCTTGATAAGGTATTACAGGAACGAGATACCGTAAACACTATGGCCTCTCAGTGTATTCAATTACGTGAACTCTTTGAGGAAATGCGTGCGCTCTCCTCAACACATTCCTTTATTACGAATAAATCTTCATCATCCTTATCCTCATCATCGAATGCCGGTGTTAATACTAATAATACTACCAATACTACTAATTCTTCTGTACCACAACGTAATCACATTATGGTTGATATTGGTAATCATTTTTTCGTTCAGTGTACTGTTCATGATGCTTCACAGGTATGGGTAAACCTCGGATGTGGAGTCGTGCTCCCCATGTCCACCGCAGAGGCGAATGTGTTTCTACAGAAGAAAGAAAAAATGCTGCGGGAACGGGCAGCACGATTGAGTAAAGAAGCCCTGCGTCTAAAGTACCGCATTCGTCTAGTGATGGAAGCCATCACACAGTTATATGATCGGTCTATTGGGCAATCTGTATGAAAGGGAAGAAGAAGAAGAAGAAGAAGAAGAGAAAGAAGACTCTGACGGATGGGAAATGCGGATAGTCATTTGCCTTCTTTTTGTTTTTTGTTTTTTTCTTTCTTCCGCAACGCTGTGAAAGAGTGAAGGAAGAAAAGGACAGAATACATTTCGAGTAAATTTTTTTTTTTTTTATCTTGTGATTGGAGAGTGATGGGGAAATGAAGAAGAATTTGCTGCTGATGATGATGATGATGATGATGGGTAATTCATCCCTTTTTTTTTTTTTTTTATTCTTATGGACATGCAAAAACTTCCGCATAAACACAGATGGGCAGGCTTCTTTTTTCCCTTAAAAAAAAAAAAAATGAAAATATGCACATTCCAGCAAAGATGTTCTCTCTCCCTTTTATATATTTATATATAATTCACTCTCTCTTTTTTTATTTACTCTGGATTTATGTAAATATGCATGAGTCTGTTGCTTATTATGATCGCATAGTTACAAGAGAGGTGTATGTAATGAATACAACAATTTCTTCTTCTTTCTATTTATTCTTTCATTTGTGATTCTGCCCCATCCATAGCTGTGGTAGAGGAAAGCAGCGAGAACATAAAGGACAATTTAAACCAAACAACAGGAACAAACGGAATCATTGCAAACCACCAAAGAAAAAAAAGAAAAAAAGATAATAAAGAAAGATTAGAACGATACACACCCCCTTCCCAAAAGAAGGAAATAAAAAATACAAAATCAACCCTGGTAGAAACGACATCGTGAAACTAGAATATAAAAAAAAGAAACAACAACAACAAAAGAAAAAACAAAAGGAAGAGGTTAGAACATCACTAGAAGATGACGGACGTTTCTTCTTTACTCGATCCTAGTGATGATGTGGAGCATCAGCTTTCCCTCCCATCTCTTTATATTGGAGATCTTATCGCCTATGAATTCCTAGACCTCATGACACGAGCATGGCGATGCGAACTGGCCGTTGTAGTGGGAAGCACAACAAGTCGCACAGTGCAGGTGGAGCGACTCACACAAGACGTTCAAGACAGCGATGGTGTTATTGTGGCTAGTACAGAAGAGGGTCAACAGATTCTTGATGAGTTGCAGCAGATGCAGAAAGAACATGCGAAACGTGTAGAGGATTCGGAGAAACGTCAGGAAGAGATTCAAGAGAAACGGGCTGCTTTTATAACGAAACAACAAGAAGTAGAGAAGGCGATGGAACGTGCACATCAGGAACTTGGTGATGTTCGCAAGGATGTAAAGAAGATTGATATGCGTCAATGGCGTGAGTTGGTATCATACCGTACACCCCCAGATATTGTAGTACGTGTGATGGCTGCAGTGATGTTGATTATAGGTGAAAGACGCCATACATGGGCAGAGATGCAACCGTTACTGCATAGACCAAGCTTATTACATCAACTGGTAAGTTTTGAGCCAAAGAATGTCACCACGACTAATCGTGATGAAGTGATTCGACGGTACACAAGTTCACCAAAGTTTACATATCAGGAAGCGGTTAAAGGTAGTCAAGCCATTGGAGATCTATATAGGTGGGTCCTAGCACATGTACAAGTAGTGGATGCGAGTACGAAATATAAGGAAATGCAACGTCTTCAGACAGACGAATCCTCTGAAATTGAAAAGATGGAAGCCCAGTTAGAGAAGGAAAAAGCTTCCATAACTGCATTGGCTGATGATATTGACATTATGTGGGAACGCTTCAATGAGGTGGAGCGTAATAATGAGGCTAGTCCTGTTCACTCTATTAATAGTAGCATGGTTCTGGATGATAATGGGGTTCCTGTTAGCGGCCGTACTATTAATGAGGCACGACAAAGTGTCTCTGGAAGTTCGGGGGATGCAACGGCTTACACAGTAGTTATGCGATGGCTCACCACTCGACCATGGCGCTATAGTCGTTACCGCGAACAACGCATTATATTACACTCAAGTGTTTTATGCAACTTTGGTCCTGCACCACCAAGAACAAGTAACATAGTATTAACAGAGGAACAATGCCAACTACTACACGCAGCGGCACGGGCACGACAACAAAAAGATAGTCCTGTTGCAACAGAACGGAAAAATGCCGCAACACAAGGAGAACCTGTATATGACGAAAACAGAACTGTACAGAGCCCAAAAGGGTTACGTAGAGGATTTCAGACAAGAGCGGAAGGTCAAGGAAACCAGGAAAATGTTTCTTCATATGATGCAAAATCCCCAAAACAAGGCGAACTGCATCAGTTGCAAAGGTATGAAGAGGCCAAGGCTACGGTTGAGCGTCAGCTGAAAGAAAGTGAGGAAGCCAAGGCTGCAGTTGAGCGTCAGCTGAGAGAAAGTGAAGAGGCCAGAGCAGATCTAGAGCGCAAACTACAACAGACTGCAGAGGCTGGGTCAAGCACAGACCGCCAGCTGAGAGAAATTGACGAGGCCAAGGCTACGGTTGAGCGTCAG
>NW_021639873.1:70262-71824 GCF_002087225.1 Trypanosoma theileri
ATCTAGAGCGCAAACTACAACAGACTGCAGAGGCTGGGTCAAGCACAGACCGCTATCTGAGAGAAACCGATAAGGCTAATGCTTTGCTGAAGCGTCAGTTAAGAGAGAGTGAGGAGGCCAGAAAATGTCTTGAAACTCAAGTTCAACAGTTGGAGAAGACGTCTTGTTGTTATAAGTGTAGTGCACCTCTTGGGTTAATAAATGAGATGGATTCCCCTGCGTTGGAATCAACAGGGAAGAGGAGAGGTTCTACATCTGTCCAGAGTGGTAGGAATGCATGTAGTCCTGCATTGCAGCGGGTACGTAGCGGGTTACTACGTATTGATGATGATCTAAATAATTGTGTGAAAAATATCTCGCAGATGGTGGCGGACGACAAGGAGTCAGAGATTTATAACCTTTTGTTGAGTTTGACTTCTGAAGAATCACAGAGTGGAGATGGTAGAGAAATAGAAACACGTGTTTCTTCAGGGAAAATGGTGCTTTCTACGGCGCGTGACTATAAACGTGAGGTGCTGCGTATGAGCAAGGCGTTATCTCAGCGAGATTATGAGAGTCGAATACTGGAGTCTAGACTTGATGATCTTCATAGGGAGCTTTCTTCTATTGAGGAGGCTATTGCAGAACAACGGCAGGGATATGAACAGAATTCACCAGAGGATGTTCAATTGCTGAAGGAGCTTCAGAAGAAACAAGAAGGTCTGGTGGAGAAACTTTCCAGTATTCAACGAGATTTGATTGAAATGCGTGAGTCACAGCAGCAGCGACAGCAGCAGTTCTTAAGAAGATTGCAGCAGTATTCACCTACGCTGGTGGAGGCGTATATGCAAAAGACATTTGCCTCCGAATGGTGGGAGACGGGTGCTCTCTCGGCAACGGTGGGTGCAGTTCTTACGTTTGGGCTGGGTTCACTCTTGTATAAACAGTACGAACTTTGTTAGTAATGGACCTCATTCTATCAATTTCTCTCTTTTTCTTCTTTTTTTTTTTCAGTTTGGGTAATGCAAACAAAAAAAAAGTGAATAAGAAAGAAAGAAAGAAAAGAAAACGAAAGAAAAAAAAAAGGAACGCCATTCCTCACGGATCCTCATAGATATGTGTTCAGACCGTGTGTATATGTGTATGTATGTGTGTATGTTTGTTTTCTTTGCGTGTGTTATTTTATACATAAGGATGAATGTATGCGTGTAAGATCTTTCCAACATCGTTTCGGTTTTTTTTTTTTTTTCTTTTCCTACTTATTGTGATGTAAGGGTGTCTCTGGTGGAAAAAAAAAAGACACTCTACTCTTGTTTTTAGTTATGAATAAAAGGCGATTCCTTCAAATGTGTTTTTCTTTTTTTTTTTTTACTCGTATTTCGTGTTTTTTTTTTTTTTTTTTTTTTTTTATCCAACTCTTTTTTTTTTCTCTAGTTTTACTGTTGCTCACGGGGAAAGACTTGTAAAGCCTCAGTAGTTTTTTTTTTTTTATATATAGTTTCTCTTACTCTGAGCTTCTCTCTCTCTCTCTCTTTCATTCTGTCATATTACTGTTATTATTATTATTATTATTATTATTATTA
>NW_021639873.1:72119-75776 GCF_002087225.1 Trypanosoma theileri
AGAGAGAGAGAGAGAGAGAGAAAGAGAGAGACGAAAAAAAAAGGGAAAATAGGGTGTTAATGCTGCTGTCAGGTTATTGGTATTAGATATGGAATGTAATTAATCTTTTTTTTTTGGTTAGAAAAATAAAATATTGCTATTCTTGTTTTGATGATGATGATGATCACTCATTATTATTATTATTATTATTATTATTATTATTATTATTATTATTATTATTATTATTATTATTATTATTATTATTATTATTATTATTATTATTATTATTATTATTATTATTATTATTATTATTATTATTATCTGGTATTATAAATTGTCAATGTCATTATTTTTCTTTATTATCACTATTATTGCCCTTCACTATTTTCTCTTTGTGTGTGTTTCTGTGTAGATCCCAGGGAAAGGTATTCCCTTGATGTTTCTCACTAATTCTCTCAATATTTGGGGAAAATGCCTCCTTTTTATTTTGCACATTTGCGGACGTACATGTCTTGTTTGTTTGTTTGTTTTTTATTTTGTTATTTTTCTGATCTATTTCCTTCACAACGAAAGAAATATGTACAATCTTCAACTATGTAGATATGTATGAGTACAATCATACATATTTTTTCTTTTTTTTTTTGTCCAACAAAAAGTATATAAACTTTTTGTTTTCCTTTATTGTATTGCTTGTAAACACACGTATCTCATCAACTGTTAATGGTATTTTTCCCTCATTCTTCTTCTTCTTATATATATATATATATATATATATATATATATATATACTCTAAAAAAAATAAAAATAAAAAGTAATAAAGGAGACGTTGCTGTTGGAAAGAAGAAGGCAGCATAGTTTCCAAGTTTAACAATAAAACAAGACAAAACTTAACTTAAAAAAGAAAAAGAAAAGAGAGACAGAAAATTTAAACAAACTCACTACAGATACACTGTAGAAGCTGACAATACCCTAAAAAAAGAAAAGAAGAATGAATGAATCCAATCGGGTCGTATCCCCTCAACGAAATGAAGCTACCGGCGGGAAACGGCAGAAGCGGCGGCGAAAGAAAGGAAAGGGACAACAACAACAACAACAACAAGAACAATGCCAACATGAAGAGGAAGTAGAAGAAGAAGAACAACAACATGAGGAAGAAGAAGAACAACACCAGCATGAAGATCAACAGGAACAACAACAGGAAGAAGAACAAAAAGAAGAAGAAGAACAATACCAACAGGAAGTAGAGGAAGAACAGCAGGAAGAAGAAGAAGAAGAAGAACACTCCGAACGAAGTATATCACAGCCGTCATCCACTGCAATTATGAACAGAGGAAGTCATGTATCCTCCGGCCGTTTAAGTGTTGAAAGTCCATCCCCTCGGTCCTCAGCTTCTCTATCGATTCTTCAACAAATGCTTCGAGGCGACAATTGTGATATCTTGGACTTGAAGAATGTGTTAATGAAGACAGAGAGTTCACATCGTCATATTATTGAAAATAAATACTTTTTGGGTTTTCGTGCGATCATGGAAGAATTCCTGAAAACTTTCCCTGGTGGATCTAAAAGATTATCGCAGTTGTCTGCTAGAGGAGGAAGTAAATCCGGCAGTAGTTGGCAACCATGGAGTCAACCGAACAGTGAACGAACCACGGAATCCAATATCTCTGCAAGACTTGGAAAGATTGGATACGATAGGGAAGAAAACTTTGAAATGTTGTTTAGTTACAATCCACAGGAAGAGAAGGAGAAACACAGTGGTTTTGGAAATGGAGATGAGATGGATGGGATTTCTGTACTTGTTAGAGAAGATCAAGGAACAATGCGGAGTCTCCCAGAAGATCTGGTTAATAAAGGAGATACTTCTTTCAGTCAAAACTATCCATCAAGGCAATCACAACAACAACAACGCCAATCACGTGAGGTACAACGAGGATTACCTGGATCTATGGAATCATACGGAACTATGGGAGTTTTACCAGAGGAAACAGTGGGTTTATTAAATGGTATAAGTCGAAATGAAACACTTCAGTGGCCTTCTCTTATTACGGATTTAATATCCAGTTCAAGGGAAGGGACTGTGATGCCTTCTCTTTACAAGGATGAATTCCCTGTTTTTAAAAGAAATTCCACTTCAGATGATTCTTATTCACCTTCTGCTCCTGTTGGGATTGAGATTGGAGTAGAGGATGCAATGAAGACGGGATCATTTCTTTTACTTGTATGGTTTACTTCAGTTATGCGTCAATTGATATTTGGCATTTTCGCTGTGTGTATTATTGCACTCTTATCACTTCAAAGTTCTTTCTTTGCTGCTATGGGTAACGTTTCAAATATGAACGTATTACTTGCAAAGGGAAATTTTATTAAACCATTTCTTTTCCTTGTAAATGCGGTGAGTTTTCTCATATTTTTAATCCTTATTTTAGTTCTCTGTCCTTTGTTCATTAGCGATAACTCTCGAAATGGACATTTCTTTCCACACATCATATTACTTTCTGGTTTATCCTTATCAGTTGGCGGTTCACTTTGTGTGATGTTTGGTCTCTTTCAGGTGAATATATGGATACTTTTCTTTGCTCAATTTATACATGGTGTATCTCTCGCCATTTCATTTATGGGACTTTTATTATTTGCTGTGGTGGAGCAAGCTCTTATGGCTGGAACTATCTTATTACTTTCTCTTACATGTGTTACCTGGCTTCTCTCTAATGCGGTGGGTTTATTTCTCTTTTCCACAATTCTACATTATAATAATAATAATACCAATGACCCAAAAATAGCGGTGAGTCTTCTCGTTGTGGGTATGTGTATGAATTTATTATTGGGATTCGGTATGTGTGTGTTGGTGCCTCCAGAGACTTGTCGTAAAGCTATCCGCATATCACGGTACTTTTTTAATACGGACAACAACAACAACAACAACAACAACAACAGTACAGGGAATACTCTTCAGCGTATGCATATATCTTTTATTTTACGTTGTTTGGGTTGTGGATGTCTTCTTGCGATTGGAATTCTTTTTACAGTTGTGGCTGGTGAATCATCATTGCAGTTGGGTCCATTACAAGCATACACTGTGAATTCTCCTTCTCTTGGGCCGTACATCACATCTCTCTTTTTCCTTAGTGGTCTTTTCTTTTTTCCTTTCTCTTTCTTACCACGTGTTGGATCCCTTGTACACATCGCCGAGTCTGGTCTTTGTAGTGGAATGATGTTTCTAGTATTGTTGACTACTATCTTTTATACACAACTTATTGGGAATACTTTTCTTTCTTCTTTTATTTCACCACTTGTGATGATTGGTATTGTGATGTTTCTTTCTGGTGCCTCCTTTTCCATATCGGTAACAGGAATCCTGCGTTCTCTTTGTATACCAACAATGGTATTACCAGCGGCTAGATTGGCATTCTTATTTACTGTTCTTCTTACCGTGTGTGTGGCTCTCACACTTGGTGTGTTTACACTTTTACTATGGATTGAACAGAGAAGTCAAGGAGGAAAAGAGTTTGGTGGTGTTTCGTATCTGGTATTGGGAATAAGTGCACTGGCGGTGGTGTTGCAAGTGATATCTACTCTCTGTAGGCGTTGTGCTTTGTGAGGAAGAAGAAGATAGGAGATGCGGCTATATTCTCCTCATCTATATATATATATATATATATATATATATATATATTCAT